>NW_027461950.1:1045000-1339808 GCF_050947455.1 Rhinoderma darwinii | reverse complement strand
GGGAGCACTGTGGCTGGCACCGTTATGGGAGCACTGTGGCTGACACCGTTATGGGAGCACTGTGGCTGGCACCGTTATGGGAGCACTGTGGCTGGCACCGTTATGGGAGCACTGTGGCTGGCACGGTTATGGGAGCACTGTGGCTGGCACCGTTATGGGAGCACTGTGGCTGGCACCGTTATGGGAGCACTGTGGCTGGCACCGTTATGGGAGCACTGTGGTTGGCACCGTTATGGGAGCACTGTGGCTGGCACCGTTATGGGAGCACTGTGGCTGGCACCGTTATGGGAGCACTGTGGCTGGCACCGTTATGGGAGCACTGTGGCTGGCACCGTTATGGGAGCACTGTGGCTGGCACCGTTATGGGAGCACTGTGGCTGGCACCGTTATGGGAGCACTGTGGCTGGCACCGTTATGGGAGCACTGTGGCTGGCACCGTTATGGGAGCACTGTGGCTGGCACCGTTATGGGAGCACTGTGGCTGGCACCGTTATGGGAGCACTGTGGCTGGCACCGTTATGGGAGCACTGTGGCTGGCACCGTTATGGGAGCACTGTGGCTGGCACCGTTATGGGAGCACTGTGGCTGGCACCGTTATGGGAGCACTGTGGCTGGCACAGTTATGGGAGCACTGTGGCTTGCACCGTTATGGGAGCACTGTGGCTGGCACCGTTATGGGAGCACTGTGGCTGGCACCGTTATGGGAGCACTGTGGCTGGCACCGTTATGGGAGCACTGTGGCTGGCACCGTTATGGGAGCACTGTGGCTGGCACCGTTATGGGAGCACTGTGGTTGGCACTATTATGGGAGCACTGGATGGCACTGTTATGGGAGCACTGGTTGGCACTGTTATGGGAGCACTGGTTGGCACTGTTATGGGATCACTGGTTGGCACTGTTATGGGAGCACTGGATGGCACTGTTATGGGAGCACTGGATGGCACTGTTATGGGAGCACTGTGGCTGTCACTGTTATGGGAGCACTGTGGCTGGCACTGTTATGGGAGCACTGTGGCTGGCACTGTTATGGGAGCACTGTGACTGGCACTGTTAAGGGAGCACTGGATGGCACTGTTATGGGAGCACTGGTTGGCACTGTTATGGGAGCACTGGTTGGCACTGTTATGGGAGCACTGTGGCTGTCACTGTTATGGGAGCACTGTGGCTGTCACTGTTATGGGAGCACTGTGGCTGGCACTGTTATGGGAGCACTGTGGCTGGCACTGTTATGGGAGCACTGTGGCTGGCACTGTTATGGGAGCACTGTGGCTGGCACTGTTATGGGAGCACTGTGGCTGGCACTGTTAAGGGAGCACTGGCTGGCACTGTTAAGGGAGCACTGTAGCTGGCACTGTTATGGGAGTACTGGTTGGCACTGTTATGGGAGCACTGTGGTTGGCACTGTTAAGGGAGCACTGGTTGGCACTGTTATGGGAGCACTGTGGCTGGCACCGTTATGGGAGCACTGTGGCTGGCACCGTTATGGGAGCACTGTGGCTGGCACTGTTATGGGAGCACTGTGGCTGGCACTGTTATAGGAGCACTGTGGCTGGCACTGTTATGGGAGCACTGTGGCTGGCACTGTTATGGGAGCACTGGATGGCACTGTTATGGGAGCACTGGTTGGCACTGTTATGGGAGCACTGTGGCTGGCACTGTTATGGGAGCACTGTGGCTGGCACTGTTATGGGAGCACTGTGGCTGGCACTGTTATGGGAGCACTGTGGCTGGCACTGTTATGGGAGCACTGTGGCTGGCACTGTTATGGGAGCACTGTGACTGGCACTGTTATGGGAGCACTGTGACTGGCACTGTTAAGGGAGCACTGGATGGCACTGTTAAGGGAGCACTGGATGGCACTGTTATGGGAGCACTGGTTGGCACTGTTATGGGAGCACTGGTTGGCACTGTTATGGGAGCACTGTGGCTGTCACTGTTATGGGAGCACTGTAGCTGGCACTGTTATGGGAGTACTGGTTGGCACTGTTATGGGAGCACTGTGGTTGGCACTGTTAAGGGAGCACTGGTTGGCACCGTTATGGGAGCACTGTGGCTGGCACCGTTATGGGAGCACTGTGGCTGGCACCGTTATGGGAGCACTGTGGCTGGCACCGTTATGGGAGCACTGTGGCTGGCACCGTTATGGGAGCACTGTGGCTGGCACCGTTATGGGAGCACTGTGGCTGGCACCGTTATGGGAGCACTGTGGCTGGCACCGTTATGGGAGCACTGGATGGCACTGTTATGGGAGCACTGGTTGGCACTGTTATGGGAGCACTGGTTGGCACTGTTATGGGAGCACTGGTTGGCACTGTTATGGGAGCACTGTGGCTGGCACTGTTATGGGAGCACTGTGGCTGTCACTGTTATGGGAGCACTGTGGCTGGCACTGTTATGGGAGCACTGTGGCTGGCACTGTTATGGGAGCACTGTGACTGGCACTGTTAAGGGAGCACTGGATGGCACTGTTATGGGTGCAGTGTAGCTGGCACTGTTATGGAAGCACTGTAGCTGGCACTGTTATGGGAGTACTGGTTGGCAATGTTATGGGAGCACTGTGGTTGGCACTGTTAAGGGAGCACTGGTTGGCACTGTTATGGGAGCACTGTAGCTGGCACTGTTATGGGAGCACTGTGGCTGGCACTGTTATGGGAGCACTGTAGCTGGCACTGTTATGGGAGTACTGGTTGGCAATGTTATGGGAGCACTGTGGTTGGCACTGTTAAGGGAGCACTGGCTGGCACTGTTATGGGAGCACTGTAGCTGGCACTGTTATGGGAGCACTGTAGCTGGCACTGTTATGGGAGTACTGGTTGGCACTGTTATGGGAGCACTGTGGTTGGCACTGTTAAGGGAGCACTGGATGGCACTGTTATGGGAGTACTGTGGTTGGCACTGTTAAGGGAACACTGGCTGTCACTGTTATGGGAGAACTTTAGCTGGCACTGTTATGGGAGCACTGTATCTGGCACTGTTATGGGAGCACTGTGGCTGGCACTGTTATGGGAGCACTGTGGCTGGCACTGTTATGGGAGCACTGTGGCTGGCACTGTTATGGGAGCACTGTGGCTGGCACTGTTATGGGAGCACTGTGGCTGGCACCGTTATGGGAGCACTGTGGCTGGCACTGTTATGGGAGCACTGGATGGCACTGTTATGGGAGCAGTGTAGCTGGCACTGTTATGGAAGCACTGTAGCTGGCACTGTTATGGGAGTACTGGTTGGCAATGTTATGGGAGCACTGTGGTTGGCACTGTTAAGGGAGCACTGGTTGGCACTGTTATGGGAGCACTGTAGCTGGCACTGTTATGGGAGCACTGTGGCTGGCACTGTTATGGGAGCACTGTAGCTGGCACTGTTATGGGAGTACTGGTTGGCAATGTTATGGGAGCACTGTGGTTGGCACTGTTAAGGGAGCACTGGTTGGCACTGTTATGGGAGCACTGTAGCTGGCACTGTTATGGGAGCACTGTAGCTGGCACTGTTATGGGAGTACTGGTTGGCACTGTTATGGGAGCACTGTGGTTGGCACTGTTAAGGGAGCACTGGATGGCACTGTTATGGGAGTACTGTGGTTGGCACTGTTAAGGGAACACTGGCTGTCACTGTTATGGGAGCACTTTAGCTGGCACTGTTATGGGAGCACTGTATCTGGCACTGTTATGGGAGCACTGTGGCTGGCACTGTTATGGGAGCACTGTGGTTGGCACCGTTATGGGAGCACTGTGGCTGGCACCGTTATGGGAGCACTGTGGCTGGCACCGTTATGGGAGCACTGTGGCTGGCACCGTTATGGGAGCACTGTGGCTGGCACCGTTATGGGAGCACTGTGGCTGGCACCGTTATGGGAGCACTGGGTGGCACCGTTATGGGAGCACTGGCTGGCACCGTTATGGGAGCACTGGCTGGCACGGTTATGGGAGTACTGGTTGGCACTGTTATGGGAGCACTGGTTGGCACTGTTATGGGAGCACTGGATGGCACTGTTATGGGAGCACTGGTTGGCACGGTTATGGGAGCACTGGTTGGCACTGTTATGGGAGCACTGGTTGGCACTGTTATGGGAGCACTGGATGGCACTGTTATGGGAGCACTGGCTGGCACGGTTGTGGGAGCACTGTGGCTGGCACTGTTATGGGAGCACTGTGGCTGGCACTGTTATGGGAGCACTGTGGCTAGCACTGTTATGGGAGCACTGTGGCTGGCACTGTTATGGGAGCACTGTGGCTGGCACTGTTATGGGAGCACTGGATGGCACTTATATGGGAGCAGTGTAGCTGGCACTGTTATGGGAGCACTGTAGCTGGCACTGTTATGGGAGTACTGGTTGGCACTGTTATGGGAGCACTGTGGTTGGCACTGTTAAGGGAGCACTGGTTGGCACTGTTATGGGAGCAATGGATGGCACTGTTATGGGCGTACTGGCTGGCACTGTTATGGGAGCACTGTGGCTGGCACTGTTATGGGAGCACTGTGGCTGGCACTGTTATGGGAGCACTGTGGCTGGCACTGTTATGGGAGCACTGTGGCTGGCACTGTTAAGGGAGCACTGGATGGCACTTATATGGGAGCAGTGTAGCTGGCACTGTTATGGGAGCACTGTAGCTGGCACTGTTATGGGAGTACTGGTTGGCACTGTTATGGGAGCACTGTGGTTGGCACTGTTAAGGGAGCACTGGTTGGCACTGTTATGGGAGCAATGGATGGCACTGTTATGGGCGTACTGGCTGGCACTGTTATGGGAGCACTGTGGCTGGCACTGTTATGGGAGCACTGTGGCTGGCACTGTTATGGGAGCACTGTGGCTGGCACTGTTATGGGAGCACTGTGGCTGGCACTGTTAAGGGAGCACTGTAGCTGGCACTGTTATGGGAGCACTGTAGCTGGCACTGTTATGGGAGCACTGTAGCGGGCACTGTTATGGGAGTACTGGTTGGCACTGTTATGGCAGCACTGTGGTTGGCACTGTTAAGGGAGCACTGGATGGCACTGTTATGGGAGTACTGTGGTTGGCACAGTTAAGGGAACACTGGCTGTCACTGTTATGGGAGCACTTTATCTGGCACTGTTATGGGAGCACTGTATCTGGCACTGTTATGGGAGCACTGTGGCTGGCACTGTTATGGGAGCACTGTGGCTGGCACTGTTATGGGAGCACTGTGGCTGGCACTGTTATGGGAGCACTGTGGCTGGCACTGTTATGGGAGCACTGTGGCTGGCACTGTTATGGGAGCACTGTGGCTGGCACTGTTATGGGAGCACTGTGGCTGGCACTGTTATGGGAGCACAGTGGCTGGCACTGTTATGGGAGCACTGTGGCTGGCACTGTTATGGGAGCACTGTGGCTGGCACTGTGGCTGGCACTGTTATGGGAGCACTGTGGCTGGCACTGTTATGGGAGCACTGTGGCTGGCACTGTTATGGGAGCACTGTGGCTGGCACCGTTATGGGAGCACTGTGGCTGGCACCGTTATGGGAGCACTGTGGCTGGCACCGTTATGGGAGCACTGTGGCTGGCACCGTTATGGGAGCACTGTGGCTGGCACCGTTATGGGAGCACTGTGGCTGGCACCGTTATGGGAGCACTGTGGCTGGCACTGTTATGGGAGCACTGTGGCTGGCACTGTTATGGGAGCACTGTGGCTGGCACTGTTATGGGAGCACTGTGGCTGGCACTGTTATGGGAGCACTGTGGCTGGAACTGTTATGGGAGCACTGTGGCTGGCACTGTTATAGGAGCACTGTGGCTGGCACTGTTATGGGAGCACTGTAGCTGGCACTGTTATGGGAGTACTGGTTGGCACTGTTATGGGAGCACTGTGGTTGGCACTGTTAAGGGAGCACTGGATTGCACAGTTATGGGAGTACTGTGGTTGGCACTGTTAAGGGAACACTGGCTGTCACTGTTATGGGAGCACTGTGGCTGGCACCGTTATGGGAGCACTGTGGCTGGCACCGTTATGGGAGCACTGTGGTTGGCACCGTTTTGGGAGCACTGTGGCTGGCACCGTTATGGGAGCACTGTGGCTGGCACCGTTATGGGAGCACTGTGGCTGGCACCGTTATGGGAGCACTGTGGCTGGCACCGTTATGGGAGCACTGTGGCTGGCACCGTTATGGGAGCACTGTGGCTGGCACCGTTATGGGAGCACTGTGGCTGGCACCGTTATGGGAGCACTGTGGCTGGCACCGTTATGGGAGCACTGTGGTTGGCACCGTTATGGGAGCACTGGATGGCACCGTTATGGGAGCACTAGATGGCACCGTTATGGGAGCACTGGTTGGCACTGTTATGGGAGCACTGTGGCTGGCACTGTTATGGGAGCACTGTGGCTGGCACTGTTATGGGAGCACTGTGGCTGGCACTGTTATGGGAGCACTGTGGCTGGCACTGTTATGGGAGCACTGTGGCTGGCACTGTTATGGGAGCACTGTGGCTGGCACTGTTATGGGAGCACTGTGGCTGGCACTGTTATGGGAGCACTGTGGCTTGCACTGTTATGGGAGCACTGTGGCTGGCACTGTTATGGGAGTACTGGTTGGCACTGTTATGGGAGCACTGTGGTTGGCACTGTTAAGGGAGCACTGGATTGCACAGTTATGGGAGTACTGTGGTTGGCACTGTTAAGGGAACACTGGCTGTCACTGTTATGGGAGCACTGTATCTGGCACTGTTATGGGAGCACTTTGGCTGGCACCGTTATGGGAGCACTGTGGCTGGCACCGTTATGGGAGCACTGTGGCTGGCACCGTTATGGGAGCACTGTGGCTGGCACCGTTATGGGAGCACTGTGGCTGGCACCGTTATGGGAGCACTGGATGGCACTGTTATGGGAGCACTGGTTGGCACTGTTATGGGAGCACTGGTTGGCACTGTTATGGGAGCACTGGTTGGCACTGTTATGGGAGCACTGGTTGGCACTGTTATGGGAGCACTGTGGCTGGCACTGTTATGGGAGCACTGTGGCTGTCACTGTTATGGGAGCACTGTGGCTGGCACTGTTATGGGAGCACTGTGGCTGGCACTGTTATGGGAGCACTGTGACTGGCACTGTTAAGGGAGCACTGGATGGCACTGTTATGGGTGCAGTGTAGCTGGCACTGTTATGGAAGCACTGTAGCTGGCACTGTTATGGGAGTACTGGTTGGCAATGTTATGGGAGCACTGTGGTTGGCACTGTTAAGGGAGCACTGGTTGGCACTGTTATGGGAGCACTGTAGCTGGCACTGTTATGGGAGCACTGTGGCTGGCACTGTTATGGGAGCACTGTAGCTGGCACTGTTATGGGAGTACTGGTTGGCAATGTTATGGGAGCACTGTGGTTGGCACTGTTAAGGGAGCACTGGCTGGCACTGTTATGGGAGCACTGTAGCTGGCACTGTTATGGGAGCACTGTAGCTGGCACTGTTATGGGAGTACTGGTTGGCACTGTTATGGGAGCACTGTGGTTGGCACTGTTAAGGGAGCACTGGATGGCACTGTTATGGGAGTACTGTGGTTGGCACTGTTAAGGGAACACTGGCTGTCACTGTTATGGGAGAACTTTAGCTGGCACTGTTATGGGAGCACTGTATCTGGCACTGTTATGGGAGCACTGTGGCTGGCACTGTTATGGGAGCACTGTGGCTGGCACTGTTATGGGAGCACTGTGGCTGGCACTGTTATGGGAGCACTGTGGCTGGCACTGTTATGGGAGCACTGTGGCTGGCACCGTTATGGGAGCACTGTGGCTGGCACTGTTATGGGAGCACTGGATGGCACTGTTATGGGAGCAGTGTAGCTGGCACTGTTATGGAAGCACTGTAGCTGGCACTGTTATGGGAGTACTGGTTGGCAATGTTATGGGAGCACTGTGGTTGGCACTGTTAAGGGAGCACTGGTTGGCACTGTTATGGGAGCACTGTAGCTGGCACTGTTATGGGAGCACTGTGGCTGGCACTGTTATGGGAGCACTGTAGCTGGCACTGTTATGGGAGTACTGGTTGGCAATGTTATGGGAGCACTGTGGTTGGCACTGTTAAGGGAGCACTGGTTGGCACTGTTATGGGAGCACTGTAGCTGGCACTGTTATGGGAGCACTGTAGCTGGCACTGTTATGGGAGTACTGGTTGGCACTGTTATGGGAGCACTGTGGTTGGCACTGTTAAGGGAGCACTGGATGGCACTGTTATGGGAGTACTGTGGTTGGCACTGTTAAGGGAACACTGGCTGTCACTGTTATGGGAGCACTTTAGCTGGCACTGTTATGGGAGCACTGTATCTGGCACTGTTATGGGAGCACTGTGGCTGGCACTGTTATGGGAGCACTGTGGTTGGCACCGTTATGGGAGCACTGTGGCTGGCACCGTTATGGGAGCACTGTGGCTGGCACCGTTATGGGAGCACTGTGGCTGGCACCGTTATGGGAGCACTGTGGCTGGCACCGTTATGGGAGCACTGTGGCTGGCACCGTTATGGGAGCACTGGGTGGCACCGTTATGGGAGCACTGGCTGGCACCGTTATGGGAGCACTGGCTGGCACGGTTATGGGAGTACTGGTTGGCACTGTTATGGGAGCACTGGTTGGCACTGTTATGGGAGCACTGGATGGCACTGTTATGGGAGCACTGGTTGGCACGGTTATGGGAGCACTGGTTGGCACTGTTATGGGAGCACTGGTTGGCACTGTTATGGGAGCACTGGATGGCACTGTTATGGGAGCACTGGCTGGCACGGTTGTGGGAGCACTGTGGCTGGCACTGTTATGGGAGCACTGTGGCTGGCACTGTTATGGGAGCACTGTGGCTAGCACTGTTATGGGAGCACTGTGGCTGGCACTGTTATGGGAGCACTGTGGCTGGCACTGTTATGGGAGCACTGGATGGCACTTATATGGGAGCAGTGTAGCTGGCACTGTTATGGGAGCACTGTAGCTGGCACTGTTATGGGAGTACTGGTTGGCACTGTTATGGGAGCACTGTGGTTGGCACTGTTAAGGGAGCACTGGTTGGCACTGTTATGGGAGCAATGGATGGCACTGTTATGGGCGTACTGGCTGGCACTGTTATGGGAGCACTGTGGCTGGCACTGTTATGGGAGCACTGTGGCTGGCACTGTTATGGGAGCACTGTGGCTGGCACTGTTATGGGAGCACTGTGGCTGGCACTGTTAAGGGAGCACTGGATGGCACTTATATGGGAGCAGTGTAGCTGGCACTGTTATGGGAGCACTGTAGCTGGCACTGTTATGGGAGTACTGGTTGGCACTGTTATGGGAGCACTGTGGTTGGCACTGTTAAGGGAGCACTGTGGTTGGCACTGTTATGGGAGCAATGGATGGCACTGTTATGGGCGTACTGGCTGGCACTGTTATGGGAGCACTGTGGCTGGCACTGTTATGGGAGCACTGTGGCTGGCACTGTTATGGGAGCACTGTGGCTGGCACTGTTATGGGAGCACTGTGGCTGGCACTGTTAAGGGAGCACTGTAGCTGGCACTGTTATGGGAGCACTGTAGCTGGCACTGTTATGGGAGCACTGTAGCGGGCACTGTTATGGGAGTACTGGTTGGCACTGTTATGGCAGCACTGTGGTTGGCACTGTTAAGGGAGCACTGGATGGCACTGTTATGGGAGTACTGTGGTTGGCACAGTTAAGGGAACACTGGCTGTCACTGTTATGGGAGCACTTTATCTGGCACTGTTATGGGAGCACTGTATCTGGCACTGTTATGGGAGCACTGTGGCTGGCACTGTTATGGGAGCACTGTGGCTGGCACTGTTATGGGAGCACTGTGGCTGGCACTGTTATGGGAGCACTGTGGCTGGCACTGTTATGGGAGCACTGTGGCTGGCACTGTTATGGGAGCACTGTGGCTGGCACTGTTATGGGAGCACTGTGGCTGGCACTGTTATGGGAGCACAGTGGCTGGCACTGTTATGGGAGCACTGTGGCTGGCACTGTTATGGGAGCACTGTGGCTGGCACTGTGGCTGGCACTGTTATGGGAGCACTGTGGCTGGCACTGTTATGGGAGCACTGTGGCTGGCACTGTTATGGGAGCACTGTGGCTGGCACCGTTATGGGAGCACTGTGGCTGGCACCGTTATGGGAGCACTGTGGCTGGCACCGTTATGGGAGCACTGTGGCTGGCACCGTTATGGGAGCACTGTGGCTGGCACCGTTATGGGAGCACTGTGGCTGGCACCGTTATGGGAGCACTGTGGCTGGCACTGTTATGGGAGCACTGTGGCTGGCACTGTTATGGGAGCACTGTGGCTGGCACTGTTATGGGAGCACTGTGGCTGGCACCGTTATGGGAGCACTGTGGCTGGAACTGTTATGGGAGCACTGTGGCTGACACCGTTATGGGAGCACTGTGGCTGGCACCGTTATGGGAGCACTGTGGCTGGCACCGTTATGGGAGCACTGTGGCTGGCACCGTTATGGGAGCACTGTGGCTGGCACCGTTATGGGAGCACTGGATGGCACCGTTATGGGAGGACTGGTTGGCACCGTTATGGGAGCACTGGTTGGCACCGTTATGGGAGCACTGGATGGCACCGTTATGGGAGCACTGTGGCTGGCACCGTTATGGGAGCACTGTGGCTGGCACCGTTATGGGAGCACTGTGGCTGGCACCGTTATGGGAGCACTGTGGCTGGCACCGTTATGGGAGCACTGTGGCTGGCACCGTTATGGGAGCACTGTGGCTGGCACCGTTATGGGAGCACTGTGGCTGGCACCGTTATGGGAGCACTGTGGCTGGCACCGTTATGGGAGCACTGTGGCTGGCACCGTTATGGGAGCACTGTGGCTGACACCGTTATGGGAGCACTGTGGCTGGCACCGTTATGGGAGCACTGTGGCTGGCACCGTTATGGGAGCACTGTGGCTGGCACGGTTATGGGAGCACTGTGGCTGGCACCGTTATGGGAGCACTGTGGCTGGCACCGTTATGGGAGCACTGTGGCTGGCACCGTTATGGGAGCACTGTGGTTGGCACCGTTATGGGAGCACTGTGGCTGGCACCGTTATGGGAGCACTGTGGCTGGCACCGTTATGGGAGCACTGTGGCTGGCACCGTTATGGGAGCACTGTGGCTGGCACCGTTATGGGAGCACTGTGGCTGGCACCGTTATGGGAGCACTGTGGCTGGCACCGTTATGGGAGCACTGTGGCTGGCACTGTTATGGGAGCACTGTGGCTGGCACTGTTATGGGAGCACTGTGGCTGGCACTGTTATGGGAGCACTGTGGCTGGAACTGTTATGGGAGCACTGTGGCTGGCACTGTTAAGGGAGCACTGGATGGCACTGTTATGGGAGCACTGTAACTGGCACTGTTATGGGAGTACTGGTTGGCACTGTTATGGGAGCACTGGTTGGCACTGTTATGGGAGCACTGGTTGGCACTGTTATGGGAGCACTGGTTGGCACCGTTGTGGGAGCACTGTGGCTGGCACCGTTATGGGAGCACTGTGGCTGGCACCGTTATGGGAGCACTGTGGCTGGCACCGTTATGGGAGCACTGTGGCTGGCACCGTTATGGGAGCACTGTGGCTGGCACCGTTATGGGAGCACTGTGGCTGGCACCGTTATGGGAGCACTGTGGCTGGCACCGTTATGGGAGCACTGTGGCTGGCACCGTTATGGGAGCACTGTGGCTGGCACCGTTATGGGAGCACTGTGGCTGGCACTGTTATGGGAGCACTGTGGCTGGCACTGTTATGGGAGCACTGTGGCTGGCACTGTTATGGGAGCACTGTGGCTGGCACTGTTATGGGAGCACTGTGGCTGGAACTGTTATGGGAGCACTGTGGCTGGCACTGTTAAGGGAGCACTGGATGGCACTGTTATGGGAGCACTGTAACTGGCACTGTTATGGGAGTACTGGTTGGCACTGTTATGGGAGCACTGGTTGGCACTGTTATGGGAGCACTGGTTGGCACTGTTATGGGAGCACTGGTTGGCACCGTTGTGGGAGCACTGTGGCTGGCACCGTTATGGGAGCACTGTGGCTGGCACCGTTATGGGAGCACTGTGGCTGGCACCGTTATGGGAGCACTGTGGCTGGCACCGTTATGGGAGCACTGTGGCTGGCACCGTTATGGGAGCACTGTGGCTGGCACCGTTATGGGAGCACTGTGGCTGGCACCGTTATGGGAGCACTGTGGCTGGCACCGTTATGGGAGCACTGTGGCTGGCACCGTTATGGGAGCACTGTGGCTGACACCGTTATGGGAGCACTGTGGCTGGCACCGTTATGGGAGCACTGTGGCTGGCACCGTTATGGGAGCACTGTGGCTGGCACCGTTATGGGAGCACTGTGGTTGGCACCGTTATGGGAGCACTGGATGGCACCGTTATGGGAGGACTGGTTGGCACCGTTATGGGAGCACTGGTTGGCACCGTTATGGGAGCACTGGATGGCACCGTTATGGGAGCACTGTGGCTGGCACCGTTATGGGAGCACTGTGGCTGGCACCGTTATGGGAGCACTGTGGCTGGCACCGTTATGGGAGCACTGTGGCTGGCACCGTTATGGGAGCACTGTGGCTGGCACCGTTATGGGAGCACTGTGGCTGGCACCGTTATGGGAGCACTGTGGCTGGCACCGTTATGGGAGCACTGTGGCTGGCACCGTTATGGGAGCACTGTGGCTGGCACCGTTATGGGAGCACTGTGGCTGACACCGTTATGGGAGCACTGTGGCTGGCACCGTTATGGGAGCACTGTGGCTGGCACCGTTATGGGAGCACTGTGGCTGGCACGGTTATGGGAGCACTGTGGCTGGCACCGTTATGGGAGCACTGTGGCTGGCACCGTTATGGGAGCACTGTGGCTGGCACCGTTATGGGAGCACTGTGGTTGGCACCGTTATGGGAGCACTGTGGCTGGCACCGTTATGGGAGCACTGTGGCTGGCACCGTTATGGGAGCACTGTGGCTGGCACCGTTATGGGAGCACTGTGGCTGGCACCGTTATGGGAGCACTGTGGCTGGCACCGTTATGGGAGCACTGTGGCTGGCACTGTTATGGGACACTGTGGCTGGCACCGTTATGGGAGCACTGTGGCTGACACCGTTATGGGAGCACTGTGGCTGGCACCGTTATGGGAGCACTGTGGCTGGCACCGTTATGGGAGCACTGTGGCTGGCACGGTTATGGGAGCACTGTGGCTGGCACCGTTATGGGAGCACTGTGGCTGGCACCGTTATGGGAGCACTGTGGCTGGCACCGTTATGGGAGCACTGTGGTTGGCACCGTTATGGGAGCACTGTGGCTGGCACCGTTATGGGAGCACTGTGGCTGGCACCGTTATGGGAGCACTGTGGCTGGCACCGTTATGGGAGCACTGTGGCTGGCACCGTTATGGGAGCACTGTGGCTGGCACCGTTATGGGAGCACTGTGGCTGGCACTGTTATGGGAGCACTGTGGCTGGCACTGTTATGGGAGCACTGTGGCTGGCACTGTTATGGGAGCACTGTGGCTGGCACTGTTATGGGAGCACTGTGGCTGGAACTGTTATGGGAGCACTGTGGCTGGCACTGTTAAGGGAGCACTGGATGGCACTGTTATGGGAGCACTGTAACTGGCACTGTTATGGGAGTACTGGTTGGCACTGTTATGGGAGCACTGGTTGGCACTGTTATGGGAGCACTGGTTGGCACTGTTATGGGAGCACTGGTTGGCACTGTTATGGGAGCACTGGTTGGCACTGTTATGGGAGCACTGGCTGGCACTGTTATGGGAGCACTGGCTGGCACTGTTATGGGAGCACTGGCTGGCACTGTTATGGGAGCACTGTGGCTGGCACCGTTATGGGAGCACTGTGGCTGGCACCGTTATGGGAGCACTGTGGCTGGCACCGTTATGGGAGCACTGTGGCTGGCACCGTTATGGGAGCACTGTGGCTGGCACCGTTATGGGAGCACTGTGGCTGGCACCGTTATGGGAGCACTGTGGCTGGCACCGTTATGGGAGCACTGTGGCTGGCACCGTTATGGGAGCACTGTGGCTGGCACCGTTATGGGAGCACTGTGGCTGGCACAGTTATGGGAGCACTGTGGCTTGCACCGTTATGGGAGCACTGTGGCTGGCACCGTTATGGGAGCACTGTGGCTGGCACCGTTATGGGAGCACTGTGGCTGGCACCGTTATGGGAGCACTGTGGCTGGCACCGTTATGGGAGCACTGTGGCTGGCACCGTTATGGAAGCACTGTGGTTGGCACTATTATGGGAGCACTGGATGGCACTGTTATGGGAGCACTGGTTTGCACTGTTATGGGAGCACTGGTTGGCACTGTTATGGGATCACTGGTTGGCACTGTTATGGGAGCACTGGATGGCACTGTTATGGGAGCACTGGATGGCACTGTTATGGGAGCACTGTGGCTGTCACTGTTATGGGAGCACTGTGGCTGGCACTGTTATGGGAGCACTGTGGCTGGCACTGTTATGGGAGCACTGTGGCTGGCACTGTTAAGGGAGCACTGGATGGCACTGTTATGAGAGCACTGTAGCTGGCACTGTTATGGGAGCACTGTAGCTGGCACTGTTATGGGAGTATTGGTTGGCACTGTTATGGGAGCACTGTGGTTGGCACTGTTATGGGAGCACTGGTTGGCACTGTTATGGGAGCACTGGATGGCACTGTTATGGGCGTACTGGCTGGCACTGTTATGGGAGCACTCTGGCTGGCACTGTTATGGGAGCACTGTGGCTGGCACTGTTATGGGAGCACTGTGGCTGGCACTGTTATGGGAGCACTGTGGCTGGCACTGTTAAGGGAGCACTGTTTTAAAAGTTTTAAAAGTAATAAAAGTAAAAATCCCCCTTTTTCCCTTATCAGTCCTTTATTTGTTTGTTTATATATTTTTATTAATAATAAACTATACATAATTGGTATCGCCGCGTCCGTAACGGCCTGAACTACAAAATTATTTTGTTATTTATCCCGCGCGGTGAACGCCGTAAAAAAAAATTATAATAAACCGATCCACAATCACAATTGTTTGGTCACTTCACCTCCCAAAAAATGGAATAAAAAGAGATCAAAAAGTCGCATGTACCGAAAAATGGTACTGATGGAAACTACAGTTCGTTACGCAAAAAATAAGTCCTCGCACGACTTTATTGATGGAAAAATTATAAAGTTCTGGCTCTTAGAATAAGGTAACACAAAAAGTGAATGATTTTTTACCAAACTTATTTATTGTGCAAACGCCATAAGACATAAAAAAAAGCTATAAACATCTGGTATCGCCGTAATCGTATTGCCCCGCAGAATAAAGTGAATATGTCATTTATAGCGCACGGTGAACGCTGTAAAAAAATAGAACAAAAAAACAATAGTAGAATTGCTGTTTTTTAGTCACCGCGCCACCTAAAAATAGAATAAAAACTGATCAAACAGTCACATGCACCCCAAGAAAACTACAATGGATTCCTCAAGGGGTCTAGTTTCCAAAATGGGGTCACTTTTTGGGGGATTCCGCTGTTTTGGCACCACAAGACCTCTTCAAACCGGACATGATGCGTAATAAAAAAGAGGCCTCAAAATCCGCTAGATGCTCCTTTGCTTCGGAGGGCGGTGCTTCAGTCCATTACCACACTAGGGCCACATGTGGGATATTTCTCAAAACTGCAGAATCTGGGTAATAAGTATTGAGTTTCGTTTCTCTGAAAAAACCTTTTGTGTTATAGAAAAAAATGGTATAAAAATGATTTTCTGACAAAAATAAATATGTAGATTTCACCTCTACTTTGCTCTAAATTCCTGTGAAACACCTAAAGTGTTCATAAACTTTCTATATGCTGTTGTGAATACTTTGAGGGGTCTAGTTTCTAAAATGGGGTGTTTCATAGGGGTGTCTAATATATAGGCCCCTCAAAGCATCTTCAGAACTGAACTGGAACCTAAAAAAAGATAAAAAATGAAGCAATACTTCGCTTCTCCTAATGAGCATTGCCCACTCCAAGATGACCCCAGTTTTGACCGTTTGTATAAACGGAGACCCCTATTAGACCGTTTCAGTGCCCGGTTTTCCCAAGCATACACCCCCGAGAAGTGTATTTCTATTGATGTGTCCTTGGTACATTTTAAAGGGAGGGTTCAATTCCGCCAGTACCTGCCGAGTAAGAGGGTAAGGTATGGCGTGAAGATGTATAAGCTGTGTGAGTGCATCAGGGTATACCTACAGATTTAGGATATATGAAGGGAAGGACACCAGTATTCAGCCCCCAGAATGCCCCCCCCCCCCCCCCTTACTGGGAGTTATGCAAAAATTGTGTGGGATTTGGTGCACCCACTGCTGGACCAGGGTTACCACCTCTACCTGGATAATTTTTATACCAGCATCCCACTCTTCAACTGCCTCGCTTCCAGAACTCCTGCGGCATGCGGCACTGCTAGAAGAAATCTGAGAGGCCTCCCTAAGACTCTGCTTGGGCAAACAAGAAGGGGTGAGAGCAAGGCACAATCCAGCAGCAACATATTGTGTGTCAAGTACAAGACAAGAGAGATGCCACACCAGTACCCATGTACCTGTACGAGGTACCAGTACAGAGACCCCCAAACCAGACTGCACCCTGGACTACAATAGGTACATGGGAGGGATGGACTTGTCAGATCAAGTCCTGAAGCCCTACTGCGCCATGCGGTGTGGTATGAGAAGCTGGCCGTGCACATCATACAGATGGCATTGTACAATGTGTACGTGCTACGTCGATGTGCAGGCCAGACGGGAACTTTCCTGGAATTTCAAGAGGTGGTTATCAAGAAACTAATTTTTAGGGAATAAGAAGGGGGGACACCCAGTACTTCTGGAAGCAAGGCCACACGCATCGTACCAGGGCAACACTTTCCAGGAGAAGTTCCCCAAACTGGCAAGAAAGGGAAAAAGTCAAAAGAGGTACAAAGTCTGCTATAAGAGGGGGATAAGGGATGACACAATATATCAATGTGACGTGTCCCGAAAAACTAAGGCTCCGTATGAAAGAGTGCTTCAAAATGTATCACACATCCCTTGATTTTTAATCTACCCCAATTTTACTTACCCTGATGCACTCCGCACAGATTATCCCCCATTATCTTTCCCTTCTGAGCCCTGCCGTGTGCCCAGGCAGCTGATAACAGCCACATTGAGGGTATTGCCATACCCGTGAGAACCAAAATTACAGTTTATGGGGTGTATGTCCCGGTAAAAATGCTCACTACACCTCTAGATGAATGCCTTAAGGGTGTAGTTTTTAAAATTGGGTCACTTCTCAGAGGTTTCAACTGTACTGGTACCTCAGGGGCTTCTGCATACATGACTTTGCACCAGAAAATCCCCAGTAGGCCAAATGGTGGTCCTTTCCTTCTGAGCCCTCCCTCCCATGAGCCCAAATGTCAGTTTATCACCACAAATTTGGCATTGCCGCACTCAGGACAAATTTCTTGTGAAAATAATATATTTTGAGCTAAAAAAAACATTATTGGAAAAAATTATATTTTTTTAAATTCCCAGCTTAATTCAAATAAGTTCTGTGAAGAAACTATGGGGGTCTAAATGGTCACATAACCCATCAATTAATTCCTTGAGGGGTGTAGTTTCCAAAATGGGGTCACTTCTGGTGGGTTTCCATTGCTTTGATACCTCTGGGGCTCTGCAAATGCGACATGGCACCCGAAAACCAATCCAGCAAAATCTGCACTCCAAAGAACACACAGCGCTCCTTCCCTTCAGAGGCCTCCCATGGGCTCAAACGGCAGTTTATCTCCACAAATGGGGTATTGCTGCACTTAGTAGAAATTGGGCAACAAAATGGTGTATTTTGTTCCCTGTGAAAATAAGAATTTTATCATAAAAGACATCTTATTGGAAAAAAATGTCATTTTTTTTATTTCACAGCCCAATTTAAATAGGTGCTGTGTAAAAACTGTGCGGTCAAAATGGTAACAACAACAACCATAAATGAATTCCTTGAGGGGTGTAGTTTCTGAAATGGGGTCACTTTTGTGGGATTCCTTCTGTTTTGGCACCTCAACACCTCTTCAAACCTGGCATGCTGCCTAAAATATATTCTAATAAAAAAGAGGCTTCAAAATGTACTAGTTCCTTCTTTGCTTCTGTGGCTTGTGTTTTAGTCCACGAGCGCACTAGAGCCACATGTGGGACATTTCTAAAAACTGCAGAATCTGGACAATACATATTTAGTAGTGTTTCTCTGGTAAAACCTTCTGTGTTACAGAAAAAAATTGAATACAATTGAAATTCAGCAAGAAAAATACTACTTTGCATTAATTTCTGTGAAATGCCTAAAGGGTTAAATAAACTTTCTATATGCTGTTTTGAATACTTTGAGGGGTCTAGTTTTCAAAATGGGGTGTTTTATGGGGGTTTCTAATACATGGGCCCCTCAAAGCCACTTCGGAACTGAACAGGTACCTTAAAAAAAAGGCTTTTGAAATTTTCTTAAAAATATGAGAAATTGCTGTTTATGTTCTAAGCCTTGTAACGTCCAAGAAAAATAAAAGAATGTTCAAAAAAAACGATGCCAGTCTAAAGTAGACATATGGGAAATGTGAACTAGTAACTATTTTGGGTGGTATAACCGTCTGTTTTACAAGCAGATGCATTTAAATTCTGAAAAATGCTATTTTTTGTAAATGTTCTCTAAATTTTGACATTTTTCACCAATAAACATTGAATATATCGTCCAAATTTTACCACTAACATGAAGCCCAATGTGTCACGAGATAACATTCTCAGAATCGCTTGGATAGGTTTAAGCATTCCGACGTTATTACCACATAAAGTGAAATATGTCAGATTTGAAAAATGGGCTCTGAGCCTTAAGGCCAAAACAAGGCTTAACCCCTTAATGACATGTCTATTTTAAACCTTAATGACCAAGCCATTTTTTAAGTTTTTCCATCGTCGCATTCCAAGAGCTATAACCTTTTTATTTTTGCGTCGACATAGCTGTATAAGGTCTTGTTTTTTGCGGGACAAGTTGTATTTTTTAATAGCACCATTTTGGGGGACATATTATTTATTGATTAACTTTTATTAACTTTTATTTGGGGGGAAATAGAAAAAAACCCTGAAATTTTGCCACTCTTTTTCGCGTCTTAAATCTACGCCGTTTACCGTGTGATATAAATAACACAATAACTTTATTCAGCGGGTTGTTACGATTTCAACGATACCAAATTTGTATAGTTTTTGTATGTTTTACTACTTTTACACAGTAAAAACGCTTTTTTTTCAAAATTATTAGTTTTTGTGTCTCCATATTTGAAGAGCCGTAACGTTTTTATTTTTTTGCCGATGCGGTTGTATGAGGGCTTTTTTTTGTGGGAAGACTTGTAGTTTTTATTGGTACCATTTTGGAGTAGATGCGACTCTTTGATCACTTTTTATCACATTTTTTTAAAGTCAGGATTCACAGAAAACAGCAATTTTTCCATAGTTTTTTATTACATTTTTTACGCCGTTCACCGTGCGGGTTAAATAATGTAATAGATTTATAGTCGGGGTCGTTACGGACGCGGCGATACCAAATATGTGTAACTTTTTTACTTTATTTTGTTTTTTTAATAGTAAAGCAGTTTGTAAGGGGAAAAGCTGGGTTTTTCATTTTTTTTCACATTTTTTTTTAAATTAACTTTATTAAACTTTTTTTTCACTTTTTTGCTAGTCCCACTAGGGGACTATAATATGCGATTCTGCGATCGAATTTATAATACACTGCAATACTTTTGTATTGCAGTGTATTACTGCCTGTCCGTTTAACACGGACAGGCATCTGCTAGGTCATGCCTGCGGCATGATCTAGCAGGCATTCACTCCAGGCAGCCTGGGGGCCTTTATTAGACCCCCGGCTGCCATTGGAGACACAGACACTCGGCGATCGTATCGCTGGGTGTTGGTGGGAGAGAGAGGGAGCTCCCTCCCTCTATCCAAAACCACTCAGATGCGGTGCACGCTATTGTGCACCGCATCTGAGGGGTTAAACGGGTGAGATCGATACGAATATCGATCTCACCCGGCAGAGCAGGGACGCTCCCAGCCCTCATCTGCCTCTAGCAGCTGAGAGCAGGGAGATTTGACAGCTCCCTGCTCTGTTTACTTATTCCGATGCCGCGACGTAAAAAGTCTATGGCATCCAGGGCCGGCCTTAGGGTAGATGGCGCCCCGTGCGAAATTATCTTTCGGCGCCCCACGCCATTATAAAAAATGCCCCATAAAAAAAGCATAATTCCTCCCCACAGTATAATGCCCTATATAGTGCCCCCACACAGTGTAATGCCCCTTTAGTGCCCCACACACAGTATAATAATAATATTTAATAATGTAATATATTATAACGCCTTCAAGGACACAGTATTTTGTCCTCTAATTGTGCCCACACAGTGTTATGCCCCCTAAGTGCCACACACATTATATTGCCCCCTGTAGTGCCCCTACACAGTATGATGTCCGCTTAGTGGCCTCCACAGAGTAGAATGCCCCTACAGCCCCCCTAGTAGAAAGTGCCCCCTGTAGATTGTGCCGTACATCCTCCCTGTAGACAGTGCCATAATCCCCCACCTCCTCCTTGTAGACAGTGCCATACAGCCCCCACCTGCCCCTTGTAGTGTCATACAGCCCAACCTCCCTCTTGTACACAGTGCCCCCCACCGCCCCCTTGTAGACAATGTCATACAGCACCCACCTCCCCATTATAGAAAGTGACATACAGCCCCCACCTCCCCCTTGTAGACAGTGCCATACTGCCCCCACCTCCCCATTATAGAAAGTGACATACAGCCCCCACCTCCACCTGACAGGATCCTTGCATAGGCCAGCTTGATCCAGAGATGTCATCACGCCAACTGCGCAGGGATCCTGTCCCTGCGCCTCATAGGCTGCAGGCGCCGCTGTAGCCTGCTACAGAGTTTCCCAACCTTTTCGGACTTGAGCCACCCCTGGAAAAAAAAAATACCAAAAATTGTTTAGAGAAAGACAGAAAATAGCTAAAATAAGCACTACATTCTTAGGGTATGTTCACACAGCGTTTTTTGTAAGGCAGAAAAAATCTGCTTTTGAATTGACAGCGTTATTTGATGGGGTTTTTTTTGCGGTTTTTTTTAAGCCGTTGAAGCGAATGCAAAAGACGCAGCAAAAAAAGCTCCAAACGAGCGCCACATCTATTTTCTTCCTACTATTAATTTCAATTGGAGGTCAGAGGTGGAAACCACTTGAAGACCATCAGCCCCCCCACTCACAGTGAAATAACCATCAGTCCCCCCACTCACAGTGAAATAACCATCAGCCCCTCCACTCACAGTAAGGCTGGGTTCACACACACTATTTACGGACGTAATTCGGGCGGTTTAGCCCCGAATTACGTCTGAAAATGCGGCTCAAAAGCGTCGGCAAACATCTGCCCATTCATTTGAATGGGTCTTACGATGTTCTGTGCCGACGCGTCAAAGAAGTGCCTGTCACTTCTTGAGACGTAATTGGAGCCATTTTCCCTTGACTCCATGGAAAAACAGCTCCAATTACGTCCGTCATGGACGCAGCGAAAAGCGCCTGTACATGCCATTACGGCTGAAATTCCGGAGCTGTTTTCTCCTGAAATTTCATCCGTAACGGAGGCTGCCGTGTGAACATAACCTAAAATGACCATCAGCCCGTCCACTCACAGTAAAACGACCATCAGCCCCCCACTCACAGTAAAACTACTATCAGCCCCCACTCACAGTAAAACGACCATCAGCCCCCCACTCACAGTAAAACGACCATCAGCCCCCACTCACAGTAAAACGACCATCAGCCCCCACTCACAGTAAAACGACCATCAGCCCCCCACTCACAGATGCCCCCTGTAGATAGTACCACACAGCCCCCTGTAGATAGTGCCACACAGCCCCCTTGTAGGTCGTGCCACACAGCCCCCTTGTAGGTAGTGCCACACAGCCCTCTTGTAGGTAGTGCCACACAGCCCCCTGTAGTTCGTGCCACACAGCCCTTTTGTAGTTCGTGCCACACAGCCCCCTTGTAGGTAGTGCCACACAGCCCCCTTGCTGCACAGCCCCCTTGTAGTTCGTGCCACACAGCCCCCTGTAGGTCATGCCACACAGCCCCTTTGTAGGTAGTAGGGATGTCACGATACCTGAATTTGGACTTCGATACCGATACTTCGTGTAGTATTGCGATTTCGATACCAAAACGATACTTTGCCAACAGTAATAAAAAAAAGTTCTTCCATTTTCTGATGTGAGGCGCGAGGTGTGATGCTGAATTTAACCTCCATGTGCCTCACATTAATAGTAATTAACCCCATCATGTTTCTCAGTCATAATGGGTTAATGTGTGAGGTACATGAGGGGGTTAATTACTATTAATTTGAGGCACATGGAGGTTAAATTCATCACACCTCGCGCCTCACATTAATAAGTGAAAGAGGTTCTGCAAAAATTCTCCTCCTCCTCATATCCACTTCGCGCTATGAGGAGGAGAGAAAGCACGTCCGTGGCAGTTGTCCAGTTGCGGCACCCCTGGAGGGCTCTCATGGGAACCTCATGTTGGGAACCACCAGCCTAGTAGATCGCAGAGCAGGGAGTTACCTCCCTGCTCTGCTATAGTGTTGAATAGTATCTGCGTCTTTAGCAGGGCCGTATTTACAGCTCACGCTGCCCTAGGCACTAAGCCTGACTATACCCCCATTACAGGCCTATTTAGTTTAGCCAATTATCATCATGATTCGCCAGTTTCTGACCAATTATAATGATATTTGGTCAGTGTTAACAAAGGAGAAGATCAATGAAAAAAAGGTAATACACCCGGCCGTAGTCATAGCGATGCGTATTCTGTTCTGAGCGTAGCCCGGCCTCCAGGGATGACGATGCATCCCATGTGACTGTTGCAGCAAATCAAAGGCTGCAGCAGTCACATGGACTACAGCGTCATCGCAGGAGGCCGGGCTACGCTCAGAGAGAGAGAGGGACTACGGCTGGGAGTATTAGCTTTTTTTTATTTATTTATTTCTGCAGTCTTTCCGCCCAAAAAACTGCACCAAAATTTGGTGCTGTTTTTCAGGTGAAATTCCCTGCGGTTCTCAGGATGTATACACTGTGTAGTTTTACGTATCCGCCCTGTGTGTTCCTACCCTTATAATCAAGTTGCTCTCCCCACAAATATTATCTCTAAGGTCTTATTCAGACGAACGAGATATACGTCCGTGCGACGCGCGTGATATTCACACGCGTGGCACGGACCTATATTAGTCTATGGGGCCGTGCAGACATGCGCGTGATTTTTACTCAGCGTGTGTCCGCTGCGCAAAAGTCACGACATGTCCGTTCTTTGAGCATCACGCACCCATTAAAGTCAATGGGTGCGTGAAAACCACGCATGCCACACGGAAGCACTAACGTGCGAACAGCGTGATTCGCGCAACAGCTGTGAAAAGGATGAATCAAAACAGAAAAGCACCACGTGCTTTTCTGTTTACAAACATCCAAATGGAGTGTCATAATGATGGCGGCTGCGCGAAAACCACGCAGCCGCGCATCATATGATGCTGCCGCACGGAGCTGTCAAGTGCCTTTTGCGCACACAAAACGTAACGTTTTTTGCAAGCGCAAAAAGCACACGCTCGTGTGAATCCAGCCTAAGGCTTTATTCAGACGAACGGGAAAAACATCCGTGCAACGCGGAGTGTCTTTGAGATGAGCGAACCGGGACAACCGAACCGAACTTCACCGGGTTCGGCCGAACTCGTTTTGACTGAACCCGGCAAAAAAAATTCCGGTACGCGACGTCAGGAGATAGTCACTGTCCAGGGTGCTGAAAGAGTTAAACTGTTTCAGAACCCTGGACAGTGACTTCCGATCCCAATATACATGAACGTGTAAGTTCTGACTTACCGAGAACTCCCTGCTCCTTCCTCCAGTCTGACCTCCCGGGGTGACAATTCAGTCCAAGTGACAGCACCAGCCAAGCACAGGCTGCAGCGGTCAGATGGACTGCCGCGTCATCCAGGGAGGTGGGGCCAGATGTCAAGAGAGGCGTGTCACCAAGACAACGGTCGGGAGGGAAGTTCTCGTTAAGTACGAACGTCTTTTTTTTTTTAACAGGTTGCTCGATATTGTGATCGGAATTCACTGTCGAGGGTGCTGAAAGAGTTACTGCCGATCAGTTAACTCTTTCAGCACCCTGGACAGTGACTATTTACTGACGTCGACTAGCCTCATCTCTATGATGGCGGCTGCGCGAAAATCACGCAGCTGCGCATCATACACTGATGACACATGGAGCTGTCAAGTGGTTTTTGCGCGCGCAAAACGGCGCATTTTTGTGTCCGCAAAAACGCCACGCTCGTGTGAATCCAGCCTAAGGGTAAGGCCAGATGGAGCGGCCCTGACACGGTCGCAACGCAGCTAACAACCACGCCGGCACCATGTTCAGTGCGGCTGTCAAACAGCCTGTTAGTGGCCGCACGTATTCCGGTTACACGCTCATGCGCTCTGCCGCTCCATTCATTCTCTAATTCATTCTCTATGGGAGCGCCGGAGATAGCCGAGTGCAGTGTTCTGCTTTTTCCGGCGCTCCCATAGAGAATGAATAGGAGGTAAGTTGTTGTAATTTGCAAAATCGTGCGCCCATAAAGGGTGTATTAATTCATGGCCGCACGATTTTGCAGATAAAGGGACGGTTTACCAGCGTTAACGTGCGGCCATGAATTAATACACCCTTTATGGCCGCACGATTTAGCAAATTACAACAACTTACCTCCTATTCATTCTCTATGGGAGCGCCGGAAAAAGCAGAACACTACACTCGGCTATCTCCGGCGCTCCCATAGAGAATGAATGGAGCGGCAGTGCGCATGCGAATGTAACCGGAATACCCCTTAACAAGGTATTTGACAGCCGCTCCTACATAGTGCCAGCGCGGTTGTTGGCCGCGTTGCGACAGTGTGAGGGCCGCTCCGTGTGGCCGTACCCTAAAGAATCCTTTCTCCCCATACATAACGCTAAGTTCCCCTCCCCCATGATTCATAATAAGCTCCTACACCACTAAATAAACTATACAGAAGTCCCCCTCCCCACAAAATACATGTATAAAGAATCCCCCCACACTCCTATAGCATTTAGAGCAATGTCCCCTCCCCCACAAAATACATGTATAAAGAATCCCCCCACACTCCTATAGCATTTAGAGCAATGTCCCCTCCCCACAAAATACATGTATAAAGAATCCCCCCACACTCCTATAGCATTTAGAGCAATGTCCCCTCCCCCACAAAATACATGTATAAAGAATCCCCCCACACTCCTATAGCATTTAGGGCAATGTCCCCTCCCCACAAAATACATGTATAAAGAATCCCCCCACTCCTATAGCATTTAGAGCAATGTCCCCTCACCCTCAAAATCGATCTGTAAAAAATACACACTTAAATCACCCATAACCTAGTCTCCCCTCCCCCACAAAATCGATCTTTTAAAAAAACAAACAAAAAAAACCATCCTGTTACACATCACTTAACCCCTTCCCTCTCTCCCCCTCCCTCACACAGCACATAAATAAACATAGATTAAGCTAAAGCCTCTGCTCTTACCTGACACTGGAGCTCCGTGGAGGAGTCTTCTCTGTGGCAGCAGCACAGCAGGAAGGAGCTGCGTGAGGCTCTGAGTGACACTGCAGTACAGGCTGTGCCGATTGGTGGAGCAGACAGAAGCACCTGCTGCTGCTCCTCCAATCAGCGCTCACTTCACACAGCCGTGGAGAGGAAGGAAAATTTCTCCTCTCTTCGGCTCGTACCCACTGGCGCCCCCCTTACAGCATGGCGGCCGGCGCCCTGTGCGACCGCACGTGTCTCACATAGCTAAGTCCGGCCATGATGGCATCGGAATAAGGCCCGTTAGTGACCGACGTAGAAACACGATGGGTCGGTCACTAACGGGTTAAGGGGTTAAAATCTGCACTTAACCGTCATTGCTAGAGATGAGCGAACTTTTCAAAAGTTCGGTTCGGCCAGTTCGCCGAATTTCACAAAAAAGTTTGATTCGGACCGAACTAGTTCGGACCGAACCTGTCACTTCCGTGCGCCGAGCATGCTACCGTCTCGGGTGCTGATAGAGTTAATGGGCTGCACTAACTCTTTCAGCAACCTTGACAGTACATGCTCGGCGCACGGAAAATAAAATTTTAATGTAATAAAAAAATTAAAATAATATGTTCGTACTTACTTTCCTCCTGTCCGGCCTCCAGCGATGACGTTTCATCCCTTTCGCCGCTACAGCCAATCACAGGCTGTAGTGGCGGTCACGCACGTCAGGATGACGCTTCATCCCACGTGACCGCCTCTGCAGCCAATCACAGGCTGTAGCGGCGACATGGATGAAACGTCATCGCTGGAGCCCGGACAGGAGGAAAGTAAGTATGAACGTATTATTTATTTATTTTGGCATAAATGTATGTTGTCATGTATGTATGTATGTATGTATGTTGTCATGTATGTATGTATATATGTGCATGTATGTTTGCATGTATGTTGGCATGTATGTATATATGTGCATGTGTGTATGTATATTTGCATGTATATATTTGCATGTATGTATGTATGTATGTTTGCATGAATGTATGTATGTATGTTTGCATGTATGTATGTTTGCATTTATGTATGTTTGCATGTATGTATGTTTGCATGTATGTATGTTGTCATGTATGTATGTTGGCATGTATGTATATATGTGCATGTTTGTATGTATATTTGCATGTATATATTTGCATGTATGTATGGTTGCATGAATGTATGTTTGCATGTATGTATGTATGTATGTATGTTGTCATGTATGTATATATGTGCATGTATGTTTGCATGTATGTTGGCATGTATGTATATATGTGCATGTGTGTATGTATATTTGCATGTATATATTGGCATGTATGTATGTATGTTTGCATGTATGTATGTATGTATGTATGTTGTCATGTATGTATGTATGTTTGCATGTTTTTATTTTTGCATGTATGTTTATATATATGTGCATGTATGTAATTATGTTTGCATGTATTTATGTTTGCATGTATATTTGTGCATGCTTGTATGTATGTATGTATCTTTGCATGTTTGTTTGTATGTATGTATGTATGTTTTCATGTGTGTGTGTATGCATGTATATATGTGTGCATTTTTGCATGTATATATGTGCATGCTTGTATGTTTGTATATATGCATGTATGTATGTATGTTTGCATGTATGTTTGTTTGTATATATGTCTGTATGGCCATGTATGATACTGTCTGCTGGCGCCCTGAATGTAAGTCAACTTCACGGCAGGCTTCTATACATGGTATAACAGTCAGTATCACACATTAAACTGAATCTAAGCCTACGACATGTTTTATTTCATTTATTTTTATTTTTTACAGGTTTGGTGTTTGGACTACGTCGGTTTCGAGGACTACTTAGATGACGTTTTTTTTATCTACAATAAAATGGTTAATGAGGGTTGTGTTGGGGGTGCTTTATTTCAATAAAATATTTTATCTATATCTTTGTCTTTTCTTTTCACATTTTATTACTACCACTTTAGTAATGGCCGCTGTCTGAGTGACAACATCCATTACTAAGGCGAGGTTTAGTGTTAGCCGGTGCAGAGGCTAACACTAACCACCATTATTACCCCGGTACCCACCACCACCAGGGGTGCCGGGAAGAGCCAGGTACGATCCAGTACCCGACCATCTGTTGTGATGGTCGGGCTCTGGGGCGGCCGCAGGCTGGTATTATGAGGCTGGGAAGGGCCAAAAACAGTGGACCTTCCCACCCTTGTAATGCTAGGCTGCTGCTGCTGTGTTGTATCTGGCTGGTTATAAAAGTGGGGGGGACCCCACGTCATTTTTTTAAATTATTTATTTATTTATTTATTTTTTTTAAAAAGACATGGGGTTCCACCCAATTTATCATAACCAGCCACCAACAATACAGTGTTATTAGCCTGGGAATGTACTAAACCAGTGGCCCCTCCCACCCGTGTAATGCCAGGCTGCTGCGGCCTTGTATATGGCTGGTTATTAAAAATGTGGGGGACCCAACGTCTATTAAATTTGTTAAATTCAAAAAAAAAAACGACGTGGGGTCCCCCATTTTTATAACCAGCCCGATACAACACAGCAGCAGCAGCCTAGCATTACAAGGGTGGGAAGTTCCACTGATTTTGGCCCTTCCCAGCCTCATAATACCAGCCTACGGCCGCCCCAATACCCGACCATCACAACAGATGGTCGGGTACTGGATCGTACCAAGCTCTTCCCGGCACCCCTGGTGGTGGTGGGTACCGGGGTAATAATGGGTGGTTAGTGCTAGCCTCTGCATCGGCTAACACTAAGTACCGCCTTAATAATGGACGCTGTCAATCAGCCAACTGCCATTATCTAGGCACTAATAAAGTTTAAAAAAAACACAAAGACAATTATTTTTTATTGAAATAAGAAATCCCCAACAAAACCCTCGTTAACCATTTTATTAAAATTTGAAAAAACGTAGATCTACGCAGTAGTCCAACGAATTGAAGATGTAGTCCAATCGGTACATCAAAATCTGCAACAACATAAAAAAACAGTTATCAATGTGAACAATACCGATACTTATACTCACCTACACACATATATACACGCACACACACACAAACAACCATACACAAACACACACATATACACAAACACACATATAAACAAACACACCCATATATACACACAAACACACACACATAAACACACACACATATACACACATATACACAAACACACACATATACAAAAACACACACACACAAACATCTACACACAAACATATACACATACACCCATATGTACACACACACACACATATACACAAACATATACACACAAACACACCCATATATACACAAACACACATAAACACACATATACACAAACACACATATAAAAACAAAAACAGACAAAGACACATACCCAAACACACACACTGCTTCTTTTAAATGCTGCTGGGGAACCCGCTCGATCCACTATATAAGGCTGCGCTATAGTGCAGCATTTAAAAGAAACAGGATCCTGACCTGTCCATAGAGTTTAAGGCAGCACAGAGTATTTCAGGAGATGAGCGTGCAGATTCAGTGCTGCTGTGAACTCTGCTCTTACCATTACGTAGCTCTCAGTCTGTTACCTCTCCTCCACTCCTGTCCTCAAGAACACCTTCACATGATTGGCAAGTCACCACGTAATGGTAAGAGCAGAGTTCACAGCAGCACAGAGTATTTCAGGAGATAAGCGTGCAGATCTTGTGCGGGGTGGTGACTTGCCAATCATGTGAAGGTGTTATTGAAGACAGGAGTGGAGGAGAGGTAACAGACTGAGCTACGTAATGGTAAGAGCAGAGTTCACATCCCCGTAATTTCAGCCGTAACGGACGCTGTCGTGTGAACATACCCTTATAATGACAGCACGGCTCGCAAAAGCGGCCGGCTGCCCGTGGCCGGCCGTGCTCTTAATTACGAGTCGTAATTACGAGCACGGCCTGTAAAAGAAAAAAATAGAACATCTTTTTAACGGCACGGGCACCTTCCCGTGAGAAAACGGGATGGTACCCGTGGCTAACAGAAGTCTATGGGCCCGCTATTTCGGGTCGTAATTACGACCCGTAATAACGGGTGTTTTTACGGTCGTGTGCATGAGGCCCCGTAATGACGGGTGGCTACATGTGTGCACCCGTCATTACGGCAGCGTTGCTAGGCGACGTCAGTAAGTAGTCACTATCCAGGGTGCTGAAAGAGTTAATTGATCAGCAGTAACTGTTTCAGCACACTGGACAGTGACTACCGATCACAATATAGAGTACCTGTAAAAAAAAAAAGACATTCATACTTACCGGGAACTCCCTGCTTCCTCCAGTCCGGTCTCCTGGCCGTTGCCTTGGTGACGCGTCCCTCGCGACATCCGGCCCGACATTCCTTGATGACGATGCAACCCATGTGAGCGCTGCAGCCAATCACGGGCTGCAGAGGCCTCTGCAGCCAATCACAGGCTGCAGAGGCCTCTGCAGCCAATCACAGGCTGCCGCGTCAGAAAAGAAGGTCGGACTGGAGGAAGAAGAGGGACTCGTCACCAAGACAACGACCAGATACGTATGAAATGCTTTTTATTTTATTTTTAATCAGCAGCCTCTTTTCTCTATCAGTGATTGATAGTGATAAGTGGCTGCCGATTTGTATAATATTTTTGACTGGGTTCGGTCAAAACGGGTTCGGCCGAACCCGGTGAAGTTCGGATTCACTGCGAACCGAACTTTTCCGGAAGTTCGGACCGAAACCGGGTTCGGTTGTCCCGGTTCGCTCATCTCTAGTCATTGCTATTTGTTTTGGGACTGGTTTCCCTAAATATTGCACTACTTCTGCTATGGTTATGGGACTGTTACTTACCATTAGATTTTATTATTTACTTCCTATTACTTCTCTGTTTGGGAGGCTACCTCCTACCATTGTTCATATATCTCTGTAACAATTTCTACAGTTTGACTTTATTGTATTGCACTGCGTGCAAACTTTTGCAGTTTTGTGAAAATGTTTTATTTGCTCTGTTTAATTTCTAATAAAAAAATTTGATAACGAAAAAAAAAGATATCGTATTACGGTCTGTAGCCTTTGGGGGGAATATATTAACCTTTCTACAACAGTTTACTAGCGTAGAAAATTCACAAAAGTCTAAAAAAATTTGGGGGGAAAATGGGCGGGGCTTAGCAGAAATGGCCAACAATTTTACAATAATTTACGCCAGTAACTGATGTAAATTATAGCAGAAATCTATATGTATAGTGCGGCCCAGATTTATCTCTGGGGAGCGTAACAAGGCAAAGGTCCGTGCCAGACACATACCTCCCCCCCAATCAGACTGTATGCCCCCCGAATCAGACAATAAAATACATTTTAAAAATGTATTTACCTCACCACTCCGATTCTCTCTCCCGGATTCCCTCAGGCTCTTACAGCAGGCCGCAGCATGTAGAAAGTACTGATGACAGGCCGCGTTGCAGCTAAAAGATGTGACACATTTATTAAGAGTCGTTCACCTGTTAATAAATGTGTTGCATCTTACTCCAGCAAACTGTTTAATAGGACTGGTGTATGAAACGCCAGTATTAAAGGGGTTTTCCACGTTTTGACAGCTAATGACCTATCCACTGGATAGGTCACTAGTATATGATCAGTGCGTGCCCGACACCCGGACCTCACACCGATCCGCCACTCCAGCTGCCTCCCGGCACCGAACAACACTGCCAGAAGCAGATGGCTCAGGTCAAAGAATAGAGGCCGAGCTGCAGTTCTGCCGAACTTCCGCTATGCAGTAGTCGGAGCCATCTGCTTCCGGCAATATTGTCCAGTGCCCGGAGGCAGCTGGACTGGCGTATCGGTGCGGTGTCTGGGTGTAGTAACGATTGTTTGCCCCCCCCCATACATTACCGATCCCCCCCCCATACATTACCGATGATTGCTCTTTGCATCACGATGTATCGTCAATCGGCGCTTGTTTTCATGGTCAGTATCGGCCTGTCTAAAAGGACCTTTACTTCCTCAGACACCACACTCCAGTCTACAGACACCACCATAACTAGGCATTGGAACCAACCCTCCCACCTTAGCGGGTAAAGATTAACCATCTAAAAGGTTCATACATACACATAAGGGCATATATCCAGCGTATAATTGTGTCCTCCAAATCTTAGGAGTGCACGGAGCAGGAGTTGTTCTAGATTCCTGTTTATATCCCAAACACGTTCATACCATTTTAGACAATGAATCGACATATCGCAAACTTGTGGTGAAACCAAGCACCGCATGTAAAGAATCTTTAAAAAATCTGCTGGAAGAAGGAATTTGATTAGGAGTATTAGCCAAGAAACAGGCAGAATACTTACTGATAGAATTCCCTATTGTTCCCATATTCCATGGGATGCCAAAAATCCATAACTTTTCCTGGTCTTGAAACTTGAGTTATCTGTGACGTAGTTGGCTAGTACCCCTGCAAACAGGCCTGCCATCAGGGTAGTACCGCTGGTACTACTGTCAGGGGCCTGGCCACAAAAGTAATTTAAAGTGGGCAGTCGCCGCTCATCAAGGTTATGATCAGTGGTAATTGGTTTGTAGAAAGGAATGGGACCCATGCAGAGGCCAGAAGCGGCAGCCAGTTCTGCAACTTGGTAAGTGACTCTGTTTTAAAGCAGTAGATTCAGTTTAATTATTTTTTTTATGTTGCCCCTTCTCTCCCACCTTCCCACCGGTCTCTCTCCCCTTTCCACCGGCCTCTGTCCCCTTCCAACCGGTCTCTCTCCCCTTCCCCTCCCCAGACCCCGGTCAAGCGTCATATCCACTCTGGCACAACTCCCGCCTCGGCCACCTTCCGTTCTCTTAGCCGACTCCTCCGCCCGCTCACAGAGTCCCTGGCACTTTGCGTCCTGCTCCCATCCCACGACTTTCCGTTGCAAACTCTCCAAATCCCCTAATAATGGGGGACCCAGATGTATTTCCTCAAATGGAATTCCACTGACTGTATGAAGACCAGAAATTTCTGATGGTGGCCCTACCTGCATACCACATATTCCAGCAATCAAGGCAATGGAATTCCATTTGAGGAAATACACCAGGTATTCCAAATGTCTACAAGAATTTATTTTAATGTCAGTGGAGTATCTGCACTCACATAATTACTTGTGCCTTGATAGTTTTATTTTATTGCAGATAGAAGACGCCCTGATGGGGTCAAAATTATCTGTAATGGCAGGGGGTAGGGAGACGGACAAGTGAGCCCTAATCTACCCGCCACTCTGTCCCTGCCTACTTGCAACGACCCGCCCTAGGCGACGGGGTACAACTGGGCGGCGGTCCCTGCGCTCAGTAAGTGCACGACAAACACGACAAACATACAAGGAACACAAGCAAGGAAAAGGGGCCGTTGCCCACGGCAACACCGTGAGCAACCAGAGTGGTGAACGAGCCGAGTCAAGCCAGGAGTGTGCGAGGTACAAAACGAAAAGCAGAAGAGTAGTCGGTAAGCCAGGGTCGGTATGGAGCAGGGTCAAAAATAGCAGGAGCTGTAGCTGTGCCAGGAACCACAAGGAAAGAAACAAAAGCAATAACAAGCACCGAGGGACAGGAAGTGCAGCCTTAAATAGACCGAGGGCGGGAGCTAGCTGAGTCTGGCCAGGTTACGATAGGCTCTCCCACTCCTAAGCCTGCCAGCCTGAATGGTGGAAGCAGGAGTCAGTCTCAGGGATGTATTCTCAGGTGCTGACTGATTAGTTCTGGGAGTTAACCCCGCTGTGCCTGGCAGATCCTTTACAGTACCCCCCCTTTTATGAGGGGCCACCGGACCCTTTCTAAGTGGACCTGGCTTACTGGGGAAACGCAGGTGGAACCTCCTGACCAATACCCCAGCGTGAACATCCCGGGCGGGTACCCAAGTCCTCTCCTCGGGCCCGTATCCTCTCCAATGGACCAGGTACTGGAGGGAGCCTTGGACCATCTTGCTGTCCACAATCCTGGCCACCTCGAATTCCACCCCCTCCGGGGTGAGGATGGGAACAGGAGGTCTCCTCGAGGGAGCCAAGGACGGGGAGCAGCGTTTGAGGAGGGAGGCATGAAACACGTCGTGTATCCGAAAAGACGGGGGTAACTCCAGCCGGAAGGAGACAGGATTGAGGACCTCAATGACCTTATACGGCCCAATAAACCGGGGAGCAAACTTCTTGGACGGAACCTTGAGACGCAAGTTCCTAGACGACAACCACACCAGATCCCCGACCATAAACAGGGGGTTAGCAGAACGTTTTTTATCAGCCTGAGTTTTTTGTACGCTCTGGGACACCTCTAGGTTTTTCTGAACCTGGGCCCAGACTGTGCACAGTTCCCGATGAACGACCTCTACCTCAGGATTGTTGGAACTACCAGGTGAAACGGAGGAGAACCGTGGATTAAACCCAAAATTACAAAAAAAAGGAGAGACCCCTGACGAGTTACTGACCCGGTTATTAAGGGAAAATTCGGCGAGGGGAATGAAAGAGACCCAATCAAATTGACAGTCAGAGACAAAACACCTTAAATATTGTTCTAGAGATTGATTAGTCCTCTCCGTTTGGCCATTGGTTTCAGGATGGAAGGCAGAGGAGAAGGACAGATCAATCCCCAACTTCATACAGAAGGCTCTCCAAAACAATGAAACAAATTGTACCCCTCTGTCCGAAACAATATTGACAGGGACCCCATGGAGACGCAGGATGTGTTTGACAAACAAGGTAGCCAACGTTTTGGCGTTGGGTAGTTTCTTGAGGGGCACAAAGTGGCACATCTTACTGAAGCGGTCCACCACCACCCACACCACCGACTTGCCTTGGGATGGAGGCAAATCGGTGATAAAATCCATGGAGATATGTGTCCAAGGTCTCTGGGGAATGGGCAACGAACGCAGTAAGCCCGCTGGTCGGGACCTGGGAGTCTTGGACCTAGCACAAACCTCACAAGCGGCGACGTAGGCCTTAACGTCTTTAGGCAACCCAGGCCACCAATAATTTCTGGTAATGAGGTGTTTGGTACCCAGGATGCCTGGATGGGCAGATAGTGCGGAGTCATGATTTTCCCTAAGTACCCTTAGCCGGAATTGCAGGGGAACAAACAGCTTGTTCTCAGGAAGGTTCCCGGGAGCTGAACCTTGATCAGCAGCAATTTCAGAGACTAAATCAGAATCGATCGAGGAAATGATTATACCTGGAGGCAAAATACAAGCAGGATCTTCCTCCGAAGGAGGGCTGGCCATGAAGCTACGCGACAGTGCATCAGCCTTAATATTTTTAGACCCAGCCCTATAGGTAACCAAAAAATTGAATCTGGTAAAAAATAACGCCCATCGAGCTTGTCTCGGATTTAGCCTCCGGGCAGATTCTAGGAAAACCAGATTCTTGTGGTCGGTAAGGACCGTTACCTGGTGCCTAGCCCCCTCCAGGAAGTGGCGCCACTCTTCAAATGCCCATTTAATGGCTAAGAGTTCGCGGTTGCCAATATCATAGTTACTTTCAGTTGGCGAAAACTTCCTGGAGAAGTAGGCACAGGGGCGGAGATGGGTGAGGGACCTGGTACCCTGGGACAAGACAGCCCCCACTCCCACCTCAGATGCGTCAACTTCCACGATAAATGGCTCCATTTGGTTGGGCTGAACCAGCACCGGGGCCGAGACAAAGCACTTCTTAAGGACCTCAAAAGCCTGGACAGCCTCAGGAGGCCAGTGGAGGAGATCAGCACCTTTGCGAGTGAGGTCCGTAAGGGGCTTAGCGATGACCGAGAAGTTAGCAATAAATCTCCTGTAATAATTAGCAAACCCCAAAAAACACTGTAACGCCTTCAGGGAGGCAGGTTGGACCCATTCCGCCACAGCCTGAACCTTGGCGGGGTCCATGCGGAATTCATGAGGAGTAAGGATTTGACCCAAAAATGGAATCTCCTGTACCCCAAACACACATTTTTCGGTTTTGGCAAACAGTTTATTTTCCCGAAGGACCTGGAGCACCTTCCTGACATGCTCCACGTGGGAGGACCAGTCCTTGGAAAACACCAGTATGTCATCAAGGTACACTACCAGAAAAATCCCCAGGTAATTTCTCAAAATCTCATTTATGAAATTCTGGAAGACCGCAGGGGCATTACACAACCCAAAGGGCATGACGAGGTATTCAAAATGGCCTTCGGGCGTGTTAAACGCAGTCTTCCACTCATCCCCCTCTTTGATGCAAATAAGGTTATACGCCCCCCGTAGATCCAATTTAGAAAACCATTGGGCCCCCTGAACCTGATTAAAGAGATCAGGAATCAAAGGAAGGGGATACTGGTTCCTTACCGTGACCTTATTCAGGCTACGGTAGTCAATGCATGGCCTAAGACCACCATCCTTCTTCCCCACGAAGAAGAAGCCAGCACCTACCGGAGAAGAAGAGGGACGAATGTAACCCTTGGCCAGGGATTCCTGGATATACACTCTCATAGCTTCACGTTCGGGACAAGAAAGATTAAATATCCTACCCTTAGGAAGCTTAGCTCCTGGTACCAATTCGATAGCGCAATCGTATTCTCTATGAGGAGGTAACACTTCGGAGGCCTCCCTAGAGAAAACATCAGCGAAGTCCTGAACAAACTCGGGTAGCGTATTCGCCTCCTTAGGGGGAGAAATAGAATTAACAGAAAAACATGACGTACAACATTCATTACCCCATTTGGTTAGCTCCCCAGTATTCCAGTCAAACGTAGGATTATGCAACTGCAACCAGGGAAGACCTAGAACCAAATCGTACGATAATCCCTGCATCAACAGTACAGAGCATTGCTCCAAATGCATGGAGCCAACAAGGAGTTCAAAAACAGGGGTATGCTGTGTAAAATAACCATTAGCAAGAGGAGTGGCGTCGATACCCACTACCGGGACAGGTTTAGGCAAATCAATAAGAGGCATAGCAAGGGACATAGCAAATTCCACAGACATGATATTAGTAGAGGACCCTGAATCCACGAAAGCACTGCCGGTAGCAGACCTACCACCAAAAGAGACCTGAAAGGGAAGCAAGATCTTAGTACGTTTCATATTTACGGGAAATACCTGTGCGCCCAAGTGACCTCCCCGATGATCACTTAGACGCGGAAGTTCTCTGGCTGCAACCTTACGCTTAGGACAGTTGTTCACTTGATGCTTGTCGTCCCCACAGTAGAAGCAGAGACCATTCTTCCTGCGGAATTCTCTACGTTGTTGGGGGGACACGGAGGCCCCGAGTTGCATAGGTATCTCTGAATCTTTCGGGGAGGAACGAAGCAACGGAGCTTCGGGAGGCATCATGGGGGAGTCGGAGGAGAAAACACATAAACGTTCACGTTGTCGTTCCCTAAGACGTCGGTCAAGTCGTATCGCTAAAGCCATAACCTGGTCTAGGGAGTCAGAAGAGGGATAGCTAACTAGCAGGTCTTTCAGGGCATTCGACAGACCCAACCTAAACTGGCACCTTAAGGCAGGGTCATTCCACCGAGAAGCTACGCACCACTTCCGAAAGTCAGAGCAATTGTAACGGCAGGGGGTAGGGAGACGGACAAGTGAGCCCTAATCTACCCGCCACTCTGTCCCTGCCTACTTGCAACGACCCGCCCTAGGCGACGGGGTACAACTGGGCGGCGGTCCCTGCGCTCAGTAAGTGCACGACAAACACGACAAACATACAAGGAACACAAGCAAGGAAAAGGGGCCGTTGCCCACGGCAACACCGTGAGCAACCAGAGTGGTGAACGAGCCGAGTCAAGCCAGGAGTGTGCGAGGTACAAAACGAAAAGCAGAAGAGTAGTCGGTAAGCCAGGGTCGGTATGGAGCAGGATCAAAAATAGCAGGAGCTGTAGCTGGGCCAGGAACCACAAGGAAGGAAACCAAAGCAATAACAAGCACCGAGGGACAGGAAGTGCAGGCTTAAATAGACCGAGGGCGGGAGCTAGCTGAGTCTGGCCAGGTTACGATAGGCTCTCCCACTCCTAAGCCTGCCAGCCTGAATGGTGGAAGCAGGAGTCAGTCTCAGGGATGTATTCTCAGGTGCTGACTGATTAGTTCTGGGAGTTAACCCCGCAGTGCCTGGCAGATCCTTTACAGCAATACTCCTCAACAGGTCTCTTACCCTGACGTAAGGTCACCAGCTGACTCTCGGCAAAGGCAGTCCTGTCAGTCTCGTCATAAATAAGTCCGAGAGCAGAAAAGAAACAATCAACGGAGGAAAGTTCAGGGGCGTCAGGAGCCAAGGAGAAGGCCCACTCTTGGGGCCCTTCCTGGAGCCGGGACATAATTATACCCACCCGCTGGCTCTCAGAACCTGAGGAATGAGGCTTTAAACGAAAGTAAAGCCTACAACTCTCCCGAAAGGAGAGAAAAGTCCTCCGGTCCCCTGACAACCGGTCGGGCAACTTGAGGTGGGGTTCAAGAGGTGCGGTGCGGGGAACTACCAGGGTGGCATCAGGCTGGTTGACCCTCTGAGCCAGGGCCTGGACCTGTAGGGAGAGACCCTGCATTTGCTGAGCCAGGGTCTCACGGGGATCCATAGTGGTGTCAGGGACCAGGGGTAGACTAGGTATGGGCTTGTTATTATGTAATGGCAGGGGGTAGGGAGACGGACAAGTGAACCCTAATCTACCCGCCACTCTGTCCCTGCCTACTTGCAACGACCCGCCCTAGGCGACGGGGTACAACTGGGCGGTGGTCCCTGCGCTCAGTAAGTGCACGACAAACACGACAAACATACAAGGAACACAAGCAAGGAAAAGGGGCCGTTGCCCACGGCAACACCGTGAGCAACCAGAGTGGTGAACGAGCCGAGTCAAGCCAGGAGTGTGCGAGGTACAAAACGAAAAGCAGAAGAGTAGTCGGTAAGCCAGGGTCGGTATGGAGCAGGGTCAAAAATAGCAGGAGCTGTAGCTGGGCCAGGAACCACAAGGAAAGAAACAAAAGCAATAACAAGCACCGAGGGACAGGAAGTGCAGGCTTAAATAGACCGAGGGCGGGAGCTAGCTGAGTCTGGCCAGGTTACGATAGGCTCTCCCACTCCTAAGCCTGCCAGCCTGAATGGTGGAAGCAGGAGTCAGTCTCAGGGATGTATTCTCAGGTGCTGACTGATTAGTTCTGGGAGTTAACCCCGCTGTGCCTGGCAGATCCTTTACATTATCCCTCTCCATGGACAATTTGTTTATGACATGGTGGGAGAAAATTTTTTCAGCCAATAATCCTTTTTATGAGTGGATTGTGTGGGATGGACGATACATCGATGACTTTTTTTGTTTAGGGGTCGTGATGTGGCGTCTGTACCACCATTTATGGAATACAATAAAACCAATACATATAATTTACAATGTTACAGGCTCGGCATCCATGGATTCTGTTACCTTCTTCGAGATTATGTTACAGGGGAATTGTAATACAGAAAAGGAAACATTTTGTGAACCCTCTTCGGGCACTACCATCCTTAATGCTAGGAGCTGTCACCCAGCTCACAGCATCTAGGCAATACCTACAGGGGACCTTATAAGAACTAGGGTAGCCTGCTCAAATGACAAGACATTTCACAACCAATGTATAAATATTGACCATGGATTACATTTTACAGGATATTAACAATGGATGTTAAGAAGGGCATCAAAACAAAGGACACAAGAATCCATCTTGTTTAATAATAAATACTGAAGCACGAGAGATCAATTACCAGTTTTTTCAACGGCATACAGCCAAAAGTTTGGAGAAATATCAAAACATTATTCAGAAAAAATGAACCCATGTTAAATCCGGATCCAGTCCTGACACAAATTGTGGGTAAAGGCTGCCCTTGGGTCACCTAGAGGATGAGATCTCTTAGTTACATGTTGTTACAAGTCTTTTCTACAGTGTCACTAACAACAAAACTTGACTTTCCCAAAAAGTTTTTTCTTTTTTAAAAAGTACTTACGATATTGATGCGTTTATAAAAATTGTACTAAGCATCATGTAATTTATGCCATTAAATGCAAACAATGTGATCTCGTGTATGTACGGATGTAGCCATCTTTATCTTGACTCGGATAACTTGCTGAAGCGTGATATTACGCAACAAAAGTCATTAAAAAGGCATTGACAAAACACTGTCACTGTGTATTTAAAGAGGCTCTGTCACCACATTATAAGTGCCCTATCTTCTACATAATGTGATCGGCGCTGTAATGTAGATTACATCAGTGTTTTTTAATTAGAAAAACGATCATTTTTGACGGAGTTATGACCTATATTAGCTTTATGCGAATGAGTTTCTCAATGGACAACTGGGCGTGTTTTACTATATGGCCAAGTGGGCGTTGTAAAGAGGAGTGTATGATGCCAGAGGCAGGTCTTAATAGGAGCACAAAGATGGTGGACCTGGGGGAATTTGTTAGGCCCCCAGGCAGCCATAGTAACCATCGCCACTCCGCGATTGCATTGCGGGGGGCGCGATGAGCTGCTTGAGGGGGTCGCCCCCTCTTTCTAACTATTTAAATGGTGCGGTCGTTACTGTGAGGTGTCGGCTGTAACATACAGCCGACACCCACATCGTACGGAGCGGGTTTACTCCGTGAGCCTGTTCCATACTTCCCCTACCCGGCTATGACATATGGATACGTGAAATATCGGGAAGGGGTTAAAGATGATTTCTTCCCAATGAGGATAAAACTTATGCCATCTGGTCAATTCCTGTTGTATTTTTTTGTATTAGGAGGGGTAATTCAATTTGTATAGCGTGTCTGAAGTATGGCACACTTAAATCCCCAAATATTTTGTCGAATGTTGTACCTGGGGAATATTTGCATGTATATATATATATATATATATATATATATATATATATATATATATATATATATATAAAACGTGTATCGGTGTAATTAGTGCAACTTTGTAATTATATTTTTATTCAAAGATATTTTAACTTTTTGATACACAGCTACTTTGGATCCTGTATACAGAGCAGCTGTATCTAGCACTGAAACCTGTAGCGGGACTGACGGGTTCAGTGACAGCGGGTCCTGCGTGTCTCTGGAAAAAAAAACAACAGCAATTTCAACATTGATTTTCACGTTTATAATTTACGCAGTTCAATATGCGGTGTAAATAACATGTTAGCTTTATTCTATGGGTCAGTACGATTGCGACGATACCAAATATGTATAGATTTTTGTTATTATGATCGCAGCAATACCATATATTTGTATTTTGTTTTTATACTCCTAGTAAATAAAACCAATTTTTATGAAAAAATGTAATTAAATTTTTACTGTAATCTATTTTTTAATGATTTTTTTTAGTCTCGCTAGGGGACTTTACAATGCGATCTTCTGATCGCATTATTGCCTGTCAGTGTAAAACTGAAAGACAATCTATTAGTCCCTATTCACACAGCAGGGTTCTCCGGCCATGTGAAGGACGTTCTTTATAATGGCCGTCACACGGAAGCAGTAAAAACAATTCACCCCAAATGGGGCTATTCTCACAGCTGACGCTCTGGCCGGGGAGAAGTCCCTGATGTCAGAGCTGGGACCCGTATCTATCAGACATTTATGGCGTATCCTGTGGATATGCCATAAATGTCTGTCATCACACAACCCCTTTAGCAATGTTATTGACTAAGCAACATATACAATATAAAGAACTTGTGGCCTCTTGGAAGTCATCAGTCAAAGGTAAGGTTACAGTCTGGTAATCCCATACAAGAATGTTCTTTTTAGAAAACGACAGTGCCAATAAGGTAACTAATGGATTGATACTCATTGTAAGGAACTAATACATTGTACATTTAGGGGATGGAAGTTACATTTATTGTAAGTCGTTTTATTGGGATTTTTTTTTTGTTTTACATTTTCTATTTTCTATTGTTTCTTATATAGCACTAACATATTCTTCAGTGCAGTACAGAGATTGTCACCATTTACATCATTCCCTGCCCCCAATGGAGCTCACTGTCTCATTGGAGCTCATCCTATCTCAGACACACACAATGGGGCCAGTTTTATATGTTTTTAAAGTGTGGGAGGAAACCGGAGTACCCGGAAGAAAATCCACGCAAATCCAGGAAGAACATACAAGCTCACATTTGAATCCAGGACCCCGGCACTGCTGCTTTTTCTGGTTTTTTTATATAAACAATTGACGCTGCTTGTCCTGATCTGTGTTCAGAACATATGCGCATGTTTCCAAAGTCTTCAGATAGGCTACTAACATTGTATAATGAACTCGTTAGTGACCACCAATATGCGGCCACTAACAGGCTTTATTCTGATTCATGTGCCTTTCTATGACACTGCATCAGAATAAATCGGAGTCGCCGGGAGCAGTTAGATCGCTTTGCTCTCAGCTACCGTAGGTATCTGAGGGCTGGGAGCAGACAAGCTTGAGGGGGCGGGATCGAAATCATCATCGATCCCGTCCTTTTAACCCCTCAGATGTGGCGGTCACCACATCTGAGTGGTTTTAGAGGGAGGGGGCTCCCTCTCTCACCCCACCAGCACACCCACGATGCGATCGGTGGATAAAAGAGGCCCCCAGGTCTGCCTCTAATGAATGCCAGAGACATGGCCTAACAGATGCCTGTCAGTGTAAAACTGACAGGCAATAATACACTACAGTACAGAAGTATTGCAATGTATTATGAAAGCAATCAAATGATCGCATAGTAAAGTCCCCTAGTGGGACCAAAAAAAAGTTTAAAAAAAGCTTAATAAAGTTAATAAATAAATAAAAACCTCAATTAAAAAACAATTAAAAACCCACTTCTTCCCCTAACAAACTGACGCGTTTGTAATGACCTCAACTATAAATCTATTACATTATTTAACCCTCTACGGCCAGCACTATAAAAAATAAAGTAAAAAACAATTTGCTAGAATTGCTGTTTTCTGTTCATCCTGCCTTCAAAAAAGTTTGATACAAAGTGATCAAAAAGTCGCATGTACTCCAAAATGGTACAAATAAAAACTACAAGTAATCCCGCAAAAAAATCCCTCATACAGCTGCATCGCTCATACTGCTGCATCGCTCATACAGCTGCATCGGCTGAAAAATAGAAAAAGTTATGGCTCTAAAAATATGGCGACACAAAAACAAATTTTTTTTTTTTTAAAAGGTGTTTTTACTGTGTAAAGCCCCATGCACACGACCGTACATTTCATCCGTAATTAAGGACTGTAATTACAGACCCATTCATTTCTTTTGCCAACGGTCACCGTCCCGTATATTTATGGGAAGGTGCTCAGGCCATAGGAAGCTTCCGTAAAAAATAGGACATGTGTAATTTTTTTATTTTACAGACCATGCTCCCATACTTTATAATGGGAGCATGGCCTGCGAATGAGGACGACTGTCCGTGGCCGGCCGTAGCCGTAATCACGGACTGGGATTACAGCCGTGTGCAGCGGGCCTAAAAGTAGTAAAACATAAGAAAACTTTTTTTTCTATTCCCCCCAAAAAAAGTTAATAACAGCTAATCAATAAATTATATGTACCCCAAAATAGTGCTATTAAAAAATACAACTTGTCCCGCAAAAAACAAGTCCCTATGTTTGCTATGTCGATGCAAAGATAAAAAAGTTCTAGCTCTTTGAATGCCACAATGGTAAAACGTAAAAAACTGCTTGGTGATTAAGGCCTAAAATAGGCTGGTCACTAAGGGGTTAAACACACTATAGTACAGCCGGCATTATGTGATCCACCTTGTCTGAAACTGCTGTAAAAGTGACCTGTTCTGGTTTGGAAAGGAACACATTGTAAACATGCAAAATACAATCTATATGATCTGTCATGCAGCAAAGAGAAGCCCCAACATCAGCCATAGTCTATGTTCACACAGGGAGTATTTTCTGCCTTCAAATCAGCAACACAAATCTGCATCGCACCCCTGAGGAGTTTGAAGCTGATTTTTACTTGGATTTAACCATGGATTTGTCATGGCAAGGGTCAAATACAAATTCTTCCACCTTTCCGCAGCAGAATAGAACATGCTGTGGATTTTCAGATCTGCAAGCCCGAACAACCCTGCTGATTTATTCTGCAATGTGTGAATGAGGTTTGGAAAACTTGCAATGCAAGTTGCTGCAGATTTTTGGTGAAGAATCTTTGCAGAAAATCTGGAACAAATACACCCCCGGGTGAACATAGAACAAAAAATCCTAGAAAGGAATCTTCGAATCTACTGTATGGCGTCTGTCGCTGCACAACAATGACACATTAGGACACATTGAGAAATAAATATTTGTAAACATCTTGGCATGGACTGCGACCATTTCTTAGGCCCGGGCATCGCCATGTTCTGGTTGCTTCAGGACCCAGCAGTAAAAGATTGAGAAGCCGTGGTCTCGATCACTGGGAATTTGGCATTAAAAACTGCCACATACAGTTGTTGAAAATGAATACACTGGGAACATTTTCATGATGGGATTTCCCTTCCTTACACATTATAATATCTGCTTTGTTGGATTTGGATGAAACGACTGTCCAAAAAGATTATTGATGAAAATGATATTTGTCCAGTTTTAAAGATAATTCCTGAAAGACAATTGGCTGCAGTGAAGAGGTCATGTGACAGACATGTCTGGCAGTGATTGGCTGTATGATTTGGACTGGTTGGTAAGACCGTTGGCCAACTGCCATGATCAGTTGAGTTGTAACGACTCTTCCAGTGACTGGTGATCTCTGAGGAGAATGTCCTGCACATGATTTCCTTTCATATGTACCTGGTTGTGAGTGCTCAGATCTCCTGTACATCTATCGGTAAGCACTACTCTGAACACACTACACACAGGACAATATAGTCACACTATGCAGTGTAGCACAACAGATGGGGCTGAACTGTTCAGTTGTTGCTTTAATGTTAAGCAGCCATGTGACTAACTGACAGTTAGGCTGCCCATGCACCCTGCAGCTGAACAATGGTGGCTGCCGGGTGGCAAATCCCACGCGGTGTTATTTGCGGATTTACTAAGCAGTTCTTGGCTACGCGACATCTCCTGCTGTTTGGCGGCAGCGTGTACCGGCAGCTTTGTACTTTATCTGTACATGACATGGATAACAGATCTTTGACAATAACAAAATAAATCCCATGTTTTTATGTATTCTTGTTAATGACTGATTTACAAATATTTGCTTCCCCCTCTATTTAAATTGACCTGCGCAGAAGCCCGCAGGACGCCTATTAGAAAGCGTATTCCTTGTATGTCTTACCGGTACCATGTTGGGGTACACATAATGATTCTTTTCATCTCCACATTTCCATGTTTTTTTGTTTTTCCATCGACACTGCCTTATAAAGGCCTATTTGGTGCGGAATGAGGTGTATTTTTTAATCTTACCATTTTGGGGCACATAAATGTATTGAACAACTTTTAGTCTTGTTTTTATAGAATTCAATGTGCAGTACAAATGACATGACTTTGTTCTGAAGGTCGTCACAATTATGGCGATAGCAAACATATCCAGTTATTTTGTGTTTTATTCGTTTTGCACAATAAAAACTTTTAAAAACACTTCATTCTGAGAATGAAACTTTTTTTTCACCATTGTTTTTTGATGAGTTGTTTTTGCTGTTTTGGGAGGCGAGATTATAGCAATTCTGACATTGTTTTTTCCGTCATTCCCTGTGCAGGATAAATAATGTTGTATTTTTATAGTACAGGTCGCTACAGATGCCACGATACCAATCTTGTACTGTCAGGCATTTTGTAAGGGAAACTAGTTTCTTTTTTCATTTTTCTATAAACTTCATGAAACTTTTTTTTTACATTTTTATTTTAGTCCTACTGCGGGATTTTAACATACAATATGCTGATTGCTAATATAATACATTGCAATACTTCTGAATGAAATTTGCAGCCTGAAACTTAGTGCAAGTTTTATAACTCCAGGAAACCGCTAACATGTAAAACTCATAAAGGTGTCCACCGATATCCTAACACTATAGGGCCCATATAGCTGCATTTAGGTGAATGGAACGGGCACTATAGCATCGCAGAGCCCTCTTCCGTTGACCTATACGTTGAAACTATACGGATCCCAAGCAACAGCCAATGCCCGCCCCCACTCATACTAGTCCCTCCCACTCTGTCTTTTCCCTCCTTACAGTGACAAGGGTGTCTCTGTATGTTTGAGGAGGTAGAGCTTTGATTGAGGCAGGAGTCTGGAGTGCCTGCCACCAGTCTGAAGCCAGCCCTGTACAGCAGTGCCAGCCCAGCCAGCAGAAGAAGCTGAAGAGTAGGCAGTGCCTGCTTGTCACCCTGTGCTACCCCGCTACCCTACAGAGCCTGTGGCCATCTTTCGTGCCCCCTTTCCTCACAGGGCCCCACTGTAAGGAAGTGGCCCCGGGCAGGTGGTGAAGTAAGGGTTAATGCAGGTGTTTCGCAGCATTGATGGTACGAAGACAGGAGAATTCTTGCAAACTCAACTTTACTAAGCCGGTGTTCACAGCACACCCAACCACAGCAGGAACTACAAAACTTCTCAATATTAGAGGCATAGTTCTTAGGGCATGACCACACGTGGCGGATTTCCTCCGCAACTGTCCGCATCAATGCCGCACAGAATCTGCGTTGCAGATTCTGCTGCGGATCTGCACAAAATGTGCAGTACATTGATGCGGACTAGCTGCTGCGGACTGCGGGAAAAGTGCTTCCCTTCTCCCTATCAGTGCAGGATAGAGAGAAGGGACAGCACTTTCCCTAGTGAAAGTAAAAGATTTTCATACTTACCGGCCGTTGTCTTGGTGACGCGTCCCTCTTTCGGCATCCAGCCCGACCTCCCTGGATGACGCGCCAGTCCATGTGACCGCTGCAGCCTGTGCTTGGCCTGTGATTGGCTGCAGCCGTCACTTAGACTGAAACGTCATCCTGGGAGGCCGGACTGGAGACAGACGCAGGGAGTTCTCGGTAAGTATGAACTTATCTATTTTTTTACAGATACATGTATATTGAGATCGGTAGTCACTGTCCCGGGTGCAGAAACAGTTACTGCCGATCGCTTAACTCTTTCAGCACCCTGGACAGTGACTATTTACAGACGTCTCCTAGCAACGCTCCCGTCATTACGGGAGCCCCATTGACTTCCTCAGTCTGGCTGTAGACCTAGAAATACATAGGTCCAGCCAGAATGAAGAAATGTCATGGTAGTAAAACCAATACGCTCCGCAGCACACATAAGATCTGCGGACTTCATTGCGGAATTTTGACTCTCCATTGAAGTCAATGGAGAAATTCCGCCATGAGTCCGCCACTGCTCCGCAACAGACAGAGCATGCTGCGGACACCAAATTCCGCTCCGCAGCCTATGCTCCGCAGCGGAATTTTACGCCACGTCTAAACGAACACTGCTAAATTAAAGTGTAAGTCAATGGACAAACGGCTCCGCTGCGGATTAACGCTGCGGAGTGTCCGCAGCGGAATTTAAGTGAAATTCCGCCACGTGTGAACCCAGCCTAAGATGTGGCTTACTCAGGCGGATGACTGCTGACTGGCTCACATTTTGTTGCAGAAAGATCCAAGGGCTCTCTTCCCTGGTTGGTCCGTCAGTCACAGGCCGCAACTGGCTGCACTGTACTTGATGCATGCTGTACATGTGGGAAGGATCACGTGTACAGTCATAACGTTACAATGCAATAACAGCAGCACAACATAACATGTCTTGAAACGATATCACCTTCTGAGGGGAAAAACACAGTCAAAGACATATATACAAAAATGATATAACTGGCCTCAAATAAATACACAGGCCAAACTGGCCACTCTTCCTATGTAACGGCACCTATGGGGGGGACAGCAGCAAAAGCACATAAACAGCTTTACTAAAAGGCACAGTGCACCAATAAATAACCAATACTGGCATATAGGGATGTCACAATACCAGAATTTGGACTTCGATACCGATACTTCGTGTAGTATTGCGATTTCGATACCAAAACGATACTTTGCCAACAGTAATAAATAAAAAAAAGTTCTTCCATTTTCTGATGTGAGGCGCGTGGTGTGATGATGAATTTAACCTCCGTGTGCCTCACATTAATAGTAATTAACCCCATCATGTTTCTCAGTCATAATGGGTTAATGTGTGAGGTACATGATGGGGTTAATTACTATTAATGTGAGGCACATGGAGGTTAAATTCATCACACCTCGTGCCTCACATTAATAAGTGAAAAGTGTTTTTTTTTTATTTTACAGCGTACACATCATAAATGACGGAAAAAAATTGTTGTGCAGGTTATTACGGCCGCGCCAATACCGAATATGTGTAGATTTTATGTATTGAGACTTATTTTAATGTTTATTGTAAAAAAAAGGTGTATGTGTATTTTTTTTTAAATGTAATATTACTTTATATTTTTACTTTATTTTTAAACTTTAATGTACTGGCATATATCAGATATATGCCAGTACATTGGTCTGTGTACTGATAGTACACAGGCAGTTGTTAGGACATACCTAAGTGTGCCCTACTAGGAAATATGGTAAGACAGGTCCTTCAATGGACCCTGGGCTGTCTGGCCATATATGGTATTGCGCTCGATCGCGTCACAGGAATTCCCTGTGACACGATCCAAGGGGCATCCCCCATCTCATTTTCTCCTGAAAGCTGCAGTCAGCTTTGATCGCAGCATTCAGGGGAATAACGGCGAAGATTAGAGGTTTCTCTGATCTCCGCCATTATAGAGCGAAGGCTGCGGCTGTGTAATACAACAATTGCCCCGCTCCTGACATTAAGTGCGCGCGCGGTCAGCATAAGGTAATGCGGCTGGCGCTGCACTAATGAGCGGCGGTGAAGGCACTGAAGACAGAACATGGGGGTGTTTTGCAGTGCGCCCGCCATGTTCTGTCTTCAGTGCCGCCGCTCATTAGTGCAGCGCTGGCTGCATCGCATCATCCTGACGGTGCGCACTTGTCAGGACTCAGGAGCGGGGCAATGGTTGTATTACACAGAGGCAGCCCCGCTCTCATACATTCATGTATTACTATACTTAGCTGTGCGGCCGCACAGCTTAGTATCGAAATACATGAAATAACGGTATTGAACCGTTTGGGGATGCACGGTATCGAAACAGTATCGAAGTTTCGATCTATCATGCATCCCTACTGGCATATATACAAATTAGGCAGCAACGTTTCCTTTAAGGGTTAGAAATCCTCCTCCACACCCTTATACCGCCATCTATTGTACCCCAGTCTCCTCCCCTAACAGAGCCCCTGCCAACTTCTACTGTGTCCATGGCCGTCTCCCATAACTAAGCATATTCCACCGTCTGCCTTCTCCCACCCCACCCAAACATAGCTCCTGTCACTTTCTGTCCCCACAAAGAACTGCTGCCAACCTGTTCCCTTTGCCCTCCCCAATACAAACGCCACTCACCCACTGGACTCATACAGCAATAACCACTCACCCACTGGACACGTACCGCATACACAGCTCACACATTGGACACACAGACACCACTGATACATTAGACACATGGCACACACATAGCTCACACACTGCATAATTCACTCATACAATACATCAATCAATCAATCAATCAATCAATCAATCAATCAATCAATCAATCAATCAATCAAACAAACAAACAAATACAACAATTCACTCACATTGCAATATTTTCCTGCTTTCTTTTGTAGAGTGCTGAACCTTGGCAACTGGCAAGCAGAATGCTAGTAGTACATAGGCATCTGTACCGAAACTCCCTACCACCACTAAGCCCGTCCGTGTAGCCGATAAACATCGCCCCTTTTGTTAAGCTCCGCCCATCACATTTAAAAAAAAATTTAAACGTTCTTCTTACACTCACCACCCAACACTAGAGCAGTCCAGTTGGGCCACCCTCCTATAGGGGCCCCTGTGCAACGAGCAGTATGTCCCCTGACTGCCACGGAACAGCAGTAGAAATACAAGCGCTACGGCTCCTTCGAAACAGCTGATCGGCGGGGGTCCCGGGAGTCGGATTCCGACCCATCAGCTATTGATGCCCTATCCTGAGGATAGACCATGAATCAACCCCTTTAAAGGCTATGTAAACCTTTGATGAGTATGTATTGTATTTTTTTTTTTAATAAACAGGTCAATCAGTGTGATTGGTGTAACTTTTTAATTTGTTTTTATTAAAACATTTTTTTAACTTTTTTAGATACAGCTGCTCTGTATTCTGTATACAGAGCAGCTGTATGTAGCACTAAATCCTGTTCCCGTCAGGTCCGTGGGACTGACGAGTTCAGTGAAAGTGGATCCTGTGTGTCTCTGACACGCACGATCCACCTGTTATCCATCATTTCTAAGTTCATAACTTAGATGTGATAGATTACAGGTAGATTCTGCATATCAGAGACACGCAGCAGCCGCTGACCCTGAACCCGTGACGTCCGCGGGACTGACGGATTAAGATCATAGCGAAAGATATGGCTGCTATGTATAGAGAATACTGAGCAGCTGTATCTCAAAAAGTAAAACAGATCTTTAATCAAAAACTATTTATAAAGTTACACCAAACACACTGACTGACCTGTTTAACCACTTGCGGATCGCCCATAGACTATAAACGTCCGGACAGTCCGCAATTAACTCTGCAGGGCCATTCCAGACCGTCCTGCAGAGTTAGCAAGTTTGCCGCTCCGCAGCGGCATTTAGCTCCGTGATACAGCTGCAGGCCGCTATGCTCTTACGATCGTCACTTCCCGTTTCATTTCCTTTACTGTTCACACTGTGAATCGCGGACACAATTGTAGCGGCGGTTCGCAGTATTACAGTATACACTTAAATGGGAGAAGGCTGTAAAACTGTGAACCGCCACTACAAGTGCGTCCGTGATTCACAGTGTGAGCAGTAAAGGAAATAGAGGGGAAGCAGCACTCGTACGAGCACTGTGGCCCCTTCAAAAGAGCCAATTGACGGGGGTGCCGGACCCTGACCAATCAGATATTGATGGCCTATCCTGAGGACTGAGTTTTTGTGGACTGGAGACATCACAACATCTGTAATGGTCGTATGGTGTCAGTGAACCAGCATTGGAAATTTTTTCTCAAAAAACCAGTTTGCACACCATTCACTGTATGCGCCACCATGTAAGAAATGCGCACATATTTAGTATTGTTGAAGTCAGCAAATATGTATTCAGGTGTGTTTACCCATTGGCATGCACCAGATGTAAAAAAAAAATCACCTAAAATCACACATTCACATTTTTTCAACTTTTTTTTCCATTTTTCCTTCCATATTTTAAAAAAAAATTCAATATATCTTATTTTTTTACCCAATATGGAAGCCCAATATGTTCTGAGAAAAACAAGACCAAATACAGTAGGTTGAATAAATAATAGAACAACAATTTGCTTTTAAATTGGCACATGGCTAAAACTTAAAAATTGGCCTGGTCAGGAAGGGGGTTAAAGCTCCTGGCCAGGAAGAGGTTAATTTTTAAAAAAATGCCCCTCAAAGGTGTACATAGCTTTTAAGCAAATCATCTCCTGACTTTGATGAGTTAAAATTTCAACATCAGGGGAAGAAAACATTCTGATGTCCATGCCTGGGCGTATTGTAGGATCCTCTGGTGCTCCAATGGGCCAGTCTGACACTGTAGACACATATATACAAACACACACATTGCTCACATATTATATATACACACAGTACATGCACACACAGTATATACACACACACATATTACACAAATATATATGTACAGTACATGCACATACAGTATATACACATATTACACACAAAAAACATTACAAACGTATAATAACACAGTACACACGTTACACATACACTTCCCTCAGAAAGCTGAAGTCTGTATATCATGCAGATAGCCCAGGACAGCTGTAGGGGAGCCATAAGGACATCTAGAGAGGTGAGCAGGTTAGTAATGGTCCATACAAAGTGGCCAACCACTTAACAAGGCAACTTTGAAATTCAGCAGTCTGGAAAAGTTGGGAAAGCACTGCATTTGAGACCACACTTGGCACATACATTCTGTACAAACGAAATACATACATATGGCATCAGGGCAACAGCGAGTGTACTACATGCTCAGGTTGGTCTTTAGCATATTTGGTTGTTTGTTACCCAGCTTTCCAAAGTGACTGAAAGCCTAATTATACAGCGAGATTGGAAAGTCGGAATTATCAAGGCATAAAAACGCAGGTGTGCCTTTTAGGAACTTTGGAAAGCACTCCTTGTAGAACTATAATGGAGGCCACAATTGGCTGAGTAAACACTGCCTCATTGATGCTATACGTTGGTATATATAATGTTTTGCGTCTGCTATAAAAATGCCTTCTATTATGCCACTGAATGTCAGTGAGGTAGAGCCAGCTATGTGTAATACTGCTCTAAGGCCCTGTTTACATAACTTTTATAGCTTTCTGTGGTAGATCTGGAGGACTTCCAATGTATACCGCCGACCAAGGCCCATTCTAGTCTTTCTGCTGAAAATGTAATTGACATCCCCCTGGCTGTTCTACATGACTAGCAGCCTCCTCCAACACTTGCAGATGCGCCATTGTCTTGTACTCCCCTGGCATGCCTGGTGCAGCGATGAAGCGGGGAAAGTACACCTCGCTGAACAGTGAATGCCCAAATAGTGCAAGGGAATGGCACATCCGAGCAAGTTGGAGGAGGCTGCTAGTGATGTATAACAGCCAGGGGAATGTCAATCAAGCATGGGAAGGTGGGTTTGAAGGCAGGACTATTCGGGATAGCGGCACCACCCCATGACCCTTTAATGAGTAATTAGCTTATAGTGTGCACCGTTTTAAAAGTTGATAATACAGATTTTTTTGCATCTAAAAAAAACATACACGGGGAATGTTTGAAAATATTGTCAGGTCATGTATTACTGCATGGTGGTGGTTCAAGGGGTTAAACTACCTGACAGTTTTCCATTAAATATACAATGAAAACAATTCCATCTGCCCTGCAATTTAGTTATTATACATATATCCTATATAATTACCGCTACCGAACCAAGCTCATAGATATATACAGTACCAGAACAAAGCTCAATACATATATACAGTACCAGAACAAAGCTCAGTACATAAATACAGAACCAGAAACAAGCTCAGTACGTAAATACAGCACCAGAACCAAGCTCAGAATATAAATACAGTACCAGAACCAAGCTCAATACATATATACAACGCCAGAACAAAGCTCAGTACATAAATACAATAATTAGCTTATAGTGTGCACCGTTTTAAAAGTTGATAATACAGATTTTGTTGCATCTAAAAAAAACATACACGGGGAATGTTTGAAAATATTGTCAGGTCATGTATTACTGCATGGTGGTGGTTCAAGGGGTTAAACTACCTGACAGTTTTCCATTAAATATACAATGAAAACAATTCCATCTGCCCTGCAATTTAGTTATTATACATATATCCTATATAATTACCGCTACCGAACCAAGCTCATAGATATATACAGTACCAGAACAAAGCTCAATACATATATACAGTACCAGAACAAAGCTCAGTACATAAATACAGAACCAGAAACAAGCTCAGTACGTAAATACAGCACCAGAACCAAGCTCAGAATATAAATACAGTACCAGAACCAAGCTCAATACATATATACAACGCCAGAACAAAGCTCAGTACATAAATACAATAATTAGCTTATAGTGTGCACCGTTTTAAAAGTTGATAATACAGATTTTGTTGCATCTAAAAAAAACATACACGGGGAATGTTTGAAAATATTGTCAGGTCATGTATTACTGCATGGTGGTGGTTCAAGGGGTTAAACTACCTGACAGTTTTCCATTAAATATACAATGAAAACAATTCCATCTGCCCTGCAATTTTGTTATTATACATATATCCTATATAATTACCGCTACCGAACCAAGCTCATAGATATATACAGTACCAGAACAAAGCTCAATACATATATACAGTACCAGAACAAAGCTCAGTACATAAATACAGAACCAGAAACAAGCTCAGTACGTAAATACAGCACCAGAACCAAGCTCAGAATATAAATACAGTACCAGAACCAAGCTCAATACATATATACAACGCCAGAACAAAGCTCAGTACATAAATACAACACCAGAACCAAGCTCAGTACATGTATGCAGTACTAGAACCAAGCTCTCTACATATATACTGCACCAGCACAAAGCTCAGTACCTATATACAGCATTAGAGCCGTCAACGTCATCACGCCGCTTGCGTCATTGAAAGCCTCTGAATGACAGGGCACGAAACCTGCCCTGCCATTCTGCAATTATGCATGTAATTGTATCTGTGTCCTAAAGACGCAGGTACAATTATAGTGCAGGAGGGGGTGGCGGTTGCAGATTTCAGTGGCGCTGCCGCCCCCTCAGAGAAATTGTAAATGCCAGAATCTCTATTTTTTGGTCACCTCATCTCCTACAAAAAATGAAATAAAAAGTGCTAAAAACGTTGTATGTACCCCAAAATGGTATTATTAAAAACGACAGCTTATCTTGCAAAAAATAAGCCCTCATACCACTTAATTGACGGAAAAATAAAAAAGTTGTGGCTCTCGGAATTTGGCGATACAAAATAAATTGTATTTTTTACACTTAGGTTTTTAAAAGTAGTAAAATATAGAAAAAACTATATATATTTGGTATCGCCGTAATCGTATTGACCCACAGAATAAAGTTAACATGTTGTTTTAATTGCACAGTGAATTCCGTAAAAACGATGCGCAAAAAACCATGGAGGAATCGCTGTTTTTTAAATTTACTACCCCACAAATAATTTTTTTCCTGTTTCCTAGTACATTACATTTAATGGTGCTACGAAAAACTACAACTCGTTCCGCAAAAATCAAGCCCTCATAGGACAATATAGATGCAAAAAAAAAAGTTATGGCTTTCGGAAGGTGGGGAGAAAAAAACTAAAATTAAAATCTGAAAGTTGTTTACGACAGAAAGGGGTTAATGTTTGCTCCACTATGTGGTCAGAATATCTAATAAAATACATTTTGCACAGATCTGCCATTTATTTAGGGCCCTAAGCAGGGTTGCCAACTTGGCAAATTGGGCTGCTTTCTTTGCTGCTGGACTATAAAAAGGGTTCTGCCCACTTGATCCTTGTCTGAACGTTGTTGTATACCTAAAGTTTGTGTTGTAAATGATCTCCTAGTGTTTTCAGTTCCCGGTATTACCCGTTCCTGCTGCCTGTACCCTGTATCCTGTGCTACCGTGCCTCTGTGCCATCTACAGTGAGAGTCAAGTCGTGTCTTCCGCTGCATCTACTGTGCCATCTACAGTGAATGTCAAGTTGTGTCACCGCTACTGTTTACATTGCCTCAGAAACCTTTTCTGGACTATAGACATTGTATTGTACCTAGTTGGCCAGCTGCTATCCCACTACGCGATTCGGCTCAGTGGGTCCACACCCCGCGCCGTGACAGTGCCTAAATAGCTGTTTACTTCCACATATAAGGCATTTTCATACCCGGGACAACCCTTTTAACAATATTTGCCACTGAAATAGCATATCTAGGGAAAAATTACAATTTTTACTCTGCAACAATCCGCCACACAATCATTTATGGAAAAGTCCTGTAGGGTGAAAATACTCACTACACCCCTTAATAAATGACTGGAGGGGTGCAGTTTCCAAAATGGGGTCACTTGTCAGGGGTTTCCTTTATTATTTCACATCAGAGCACTGCAATTGTGAACCAATACTTTGTAAATCCCCAAATTAGGCCTCAATTTTACATGGTACTCTTTCACTCCTGAGCCCTGTCAAATGTCTCAGGCAGAGTGCTAGTAGTGCTCTGCCCGGGACTATGGCTATGGGGTTGTCCCTGACAACAATGTCCATATATGGACAGTGATGTCAGGGGTTTCTTCTGTAGTGGAATCCCCAACAAGAGCATCGGCAATGGTCTGGCTGGGTATTCTACTCCTAGAGGGAACCCCAACGGCACTACCTACAGGGAGGGGGGCTGTGTGGCACTACCTCGGAGGAGGGGGCTGTGTGGCACTACCTGGGAGGGGGCTGTGTGGCACTACCTGGGATGGGGGCTGTGTGGCACTACCAGGGAGGGGGCTGTGTGGCACTACCTGGGATGGGGGCTGTGTGGCACTACCAGGGAGGGGTGCTGTGTGGCACTACCTGGGAGGAGAGGGCTGTTTGGCACTACCTGGGAGGGGGGCTGTGTGGCACTATCTACAGAGGGCATTAAATTTATGGGGGTACAAACTGAGGGCATAAATTCTATATGGGGGCATAAACAGGGCCTAATGTCTATATGGGAAAAAAAAAAATTACGTTTTCTGACATTTTACTGCCGCTGTGAGTTCACCCGCAAAGGGGCTTACTAAGTCTGTGTCGCCCAAGGGCCCACATAAACCTGGAGCATGGCCTGTATATATATATATATATATATATATATATATATATATATATATAGCTAGAACGACTAGTCACTCAGCTCTCATAGAACAGCAACACTGTGGATCTGCAATGGTGACCACAAGCCATATTTCCCTGATACTATCTAATAGATACACTCAACGTATCAGAGCAGTATTGTGTGTGTTTTATGTGACCAATATGCCATCCATCACTGCCCCACAGAGTTTGTTACCAATCTTTCCCAGGCGGCAGAATGCCAGATCTGCCTGGTCCTGCATTGATAAATCTACATCCCCTATATCGTAGCATTACTAGTCAGATTTGCTAATCAGGAGCCAAGAATCGCTGTGAAGCTGCGATTAACACACCTGCCTTTTTATGCAGTGATACATTTTGCATACTGTAGCTTAGCTAGCCAGATTTGTCTTTCAGGATCCCAGGAAAGCTGGGTAACAAACCATGTGAAGTTGTAATAGAAACTGTAAAATACTAAATCCCCCTAAATAAATGCCCCTCCTCGCTACCAAATTGTGCCATAGATAAGGCAAAGCCTTTCAGGGTACTGGGACAGCTGGGTAACAAACCATTATCTCTCAAATTGTGTCATATTTAGGCAGATTTGCCTTTGAGGGTTTCAGAAAAGCTGGGTAACAAACTATATGAAGCTGTAATAGAGATCTGCCTTATACTTAATCCCCCTAAATAAATGCCCCTCGTCGCTACCAAATTGCACTATATCTAGGCAGATTTGTCTTTCAGGAACCTGGGCAACCTGTATTCCGTAGGGGGACTTAGCGGACAATTTCCCCGCAGATTTTGATGTGAATTCTTGGGAAATCCACATATGTTACATACAGATTTAGTTGCGGATTTAGCAGCAGATTTGACCTAGGTTTCAGCCTATGCATTGCAAAGGCTGAAATCCGCAGTGAAAATCCGTGGCTTCTCCGCAACAGAATGAGCACGCTGCAGATTTGAGATAAGCAGAATGCTCCGCTGTTATTGCGTTCGTCGTCTTCTGCTACATGTGGATGGGGTTTTGAAAACCCCATCCCCTTGTGATGTACTGTAAGCTGCTGCGGATTTGCGATGCAGAACCCACGCTGCAAATCGGAAGAAAAACTGCCACATCCGGACACACCCTTAGGCCTTATTCACACGAACGTGTATTACATCCGTGCTACGCACGTGGAAATCACGCGCGTCGCACAGACTTATGTAAGTCAATGGGGCCGTTCTGACATGTCGTGATTTTCACAGCGTGTGTCCGCTGCGTAAAACTCACGACATGTCCTATACTTGCCCGTGTTTCGCGCAGCACGCACCCATTGAAGTCAATGGGTCCGTGCAAATCGTGCTCATGGAAGCACTTCCCGGTGCCGCACGTGATGCTCGCTACAGTAGTAAAAGAAATGAATGAAAACAGAAAAGCATCTCCTGCTTTTATGTTTGTAAACATAAAAACAGAGTGTCATAATGATGTCACACTGAACTTTTGCGCTCGTAAAACGGACACGTTCGTGTGAATAAGGCCTAAGACTGGGTTTCCACAGTGCAGATTTGCTGCAGATTTTGTCAGCATTTTGTAAGCCAAAGCCAGAATTGGATCAAGGAGAGCGAACCTATAAGGCCTTCCCTTATATATTTTTTCTGTTTAGGTTCCGTTCCTAGTTTTGGGTTAAAAAATACTTGCAAAATCTGCACAGTGAGAACCCAGCTTTAGGCTACACAGCATATCCAACCTTGAACCTGCAGGGAATTCCGCCTGAAAAAGTGCACATGTGCCGATTTTCAGTCGGAATCTCCGCTGCAGAAACACTGCTTGAAAAAAAATAAAGGAAGCTGATAGTTACCCCTGGCTGTTGTCATAGCAACGCCTTCTTCTGTTTCAGTGCAGCCTCGCCTCCTGGAATGATGCGGCAGCCCAATTGACCGCCACAGCTTGTGATTGGCTGCAGCAGTCACATGGGTTGAAACGTCATCCCAGGAGGCCAGGTGTCACTCAGAACAGAGAAACGCGTCACTATGACAAAGGCTGGAGGTAAGCATTAGCTTTTTTGTGAATTTTGAAGCAGAATCGCAGCGTTTCCGCCACAAAAGTGGCAACATTTGCTATTTGTTCTAGGTTTCACTTCCGCAGCAAAAAATTTCATAAATTGACCTATCAATGGCATGTCAATTTATGCTGCGGATTTGTTGCTATCTTGTTGCGGGTTTTCCTCATTGAATTTAATCAATGTGGAAAACCAGCAACAAAATAGCAACGGATCCGCAGCATAAATTGGCATGCTGAGGATTTAAAATCCGCACTGCAGGTCAATTTATGAACGTTTTTGCTGCAGATTTTTACTGTAGCGTCTGCATGAGATTTGTTCAAATCTCACTCACTGTGCTGCTACTGTAAATGCTGCGTCATTTCCTTAGGCCTAGTTCACACTGAGTTTTTTTTGGGCCCTGTTTTTGGTGCGGAAAACACGTTGGAAACTGCGCCAAAATACAGCAGAAATCGCTTACCATTGATTTCAAAGGGAGGTAAAGGCTTTTTTTCTTCAGGCGTTTCCATCTCTGACCTTTCATTGACATCAATGGGAGGCAGAGAAAATGTTTTTCACTGCGCTTTTTGCCCACGGCCGAAAAACTCGCAAAAAAAAAAAAAACGCAGCAAAGAGAGTGCAGCCTCCTGAAGGAATTTTGAGGCAGATTTTTCTGCCTACAAAAAACTCAGTGTGAACATACTTTTAGGGCGTTCACAAGTGGCATTTCCGCTGCAGATGTTTAGATAGAGGAGGCTGGTAGGAAAAGGCTCCCTCTTTTCTGCAAAATCACAACAGCTTTTTTCTGCAGCTTGCTGGAAGTCTTGCAGGTTTATCTATAGGGGACAATTTTATAAAAGGATTTATTTCATTTAATGTGTGTTTTTAAGGTTAAGGGTATGCTCATATGCTTAACAAAAAACGGCTGTAAAATTCGTAGCTGTTTTCAAGGGAAAACAGCCTATGATTTTCAGGTGTTTTTTACGCAAAGCGTTATTTGATGCGTTTTTTTACTGCCATTTTTGTAGCTGTTTTTCTTTGAGACAATGAGAAATGGCTCCAAAACGGCTCATGAAGTGACATGCACTTCTTTTTTACAGGGCGTTTTTTTATGTGCCGTTTTTAGAAACGACGCGTAAAAAACGCCCCGTGGGAACGAAACGCCGTTTTTCCCATTGACATTTATCGGCATATGTTCGGAGGTGTTCAGGCCATGTATTTTCAGCCATTTTTCAATGCGTTTACAGCCCGAAAAACAGCTGAAAATAAGCCGTGTGAACATACCCTTAGGCCTGATTTACACGAGCGTGTGCGTTTTGCGCACGCAAAAAACGCTGCGTTTTGCGTGCGCAAAAAGCACTTAACAGCTCCGTTTGTCATCAGCGTATGATGCGCGACTGCGAGATTTTCTCGCAGCTGCCATCATTATGACACTCCATTTGGATGTTTGTAAACAGAAAAGCACGTGGTGCTTTTCTGTTTACATTCAGAGTTTGACAGCTGTTGCGCGAATCACACAGTTCGCACGGAAGTGCTTCCGTGCGGCATGCGTGGTTTTCACGCACCCATTGACTTCAATGGGTGCGTGATGCGCGAACAGCGCACAAAGATAGGACATGTCGTGAGTTTTTTTCAGCGGACACACACTGAGCAAAACTCACGGACTGTCTGCATGCCCCCATAGACTAATATAGGTGCGTACGACACGCGTGAAAAGCACGCGCGTCGCACGCACGTATATCACGCTCGTGTAAAATAGGCCTTTGTGTCACTTTTAACATGAGACATGAGGAAGTGAGGATTGTTCCTGGGAATACTCCTGAAGGGCAGCATATTATAGGTAGAGATCCGCTGGGCTATTATGTTAATACAGCACAAAAAATATTATAAAAAGAATACACATGTAAAGCTCTAAAGTGCTAATCAAAAGTGAAAGTCTTCTAGCGTAAACGTGATGCATAAAAAAGTTACACCTTGTCCTGCAAAAATAAAACAAGGCCTCAAATAGAAACGTAGACATTAAAGTAAAAAAAAGATTATGGCTAGAAGGCAAAAACATAAAAATGGCCAAGCATGCTGCAACCTTAATAAGTTCCCAATTGTTCCAGTATAAGCCTACAGTAGTGATTCTGAATTCTATTGCCAACGTGTAAAATGGTATACGATGTGTTTTTTTTTTCTACTAACAGAGTTGCCTCAAAATGTACATTTGTTTATAAAGCATAATGATCTGCTTTCAGTGCTCTACAAATGATGAATTCTTCATGGATATTCATCTATAGCACTCACAGGCTTCTCCCTACAGTTGACATCATAGTCTTCTCCCTTCAGTTGATGACATCACAGCTGATGGAATACTAAGGCATTGTGATGTGTCTTTTTTACAGACAAGCACCTGATGCAGCAGCTCTTATGTGTAGAGCAGTCTTCGTCCCATCAGACCTGTTCAGTTCTCAGACAAGACCACCATTTTCTTCATGCTACAAGATCTTCACATCATAATCACAGGCTCTGCAGGAAAGTTCACCGCAGGGAAACAGGTAAAGACCATTCCAGTTTTGTATGCCAGGGCAGGGGGTCACATTCAGACTTTCTCTAGGCCATTTTACATGTTTCTTACATGTTTCAAGAGTTACAGCAGTTTTCAAAACCATGTCCCCCTTTTCATATCTAATTATTGTATGGCCACTCAAGCGGCTGTAACGTCCTTCCTCCTGAGCGCTGCAGCAGCTTTCAATATACAATAAGCTAATGTTGATTTCTTTCCATGAATGCTGCTATAGGTCAGAAACCTCCAGCATTGCCTGGAGGTCATAAGAACTTACGTAACAGCCTGGTGCACCCCTGATTGTAGTTATATGGCTACATGCATGACAAAAAGAAAAATTTACACTATGGAAGAATACCAAATACAGCATTTTATGGGTAGAGATGCCCTCTAAGGCTGTGTTCACATCAGCGTTGTCTTTCCTTTGAGGGTTTCCATCACCATTGATCTCAATAGTGACGGAAACGTTGCTAATGGTTTCCGTTTGTCACCGTTGTGACAAGGTTCCGTCGTTGTTTTGACAGAATAAATAGTGCAGTCGACTTCTGAGGGCCTGATACTGAAAGCCGAAGGATTGTCAGAGGCAGTCATAAAAACCCTACAAAAAGTAGTAAAAATGTCACTAACAGTAAATTTATCTCAACTTACTTCTGCAGGCTTCTGTTTAACAATGGCATATGAAATGACAGTCTTAAAGAGGCTCTGTCACCACATTATAAGTGGCCTATCTTGTACATAATGTGATCGGCGCTGTAATGTAGATTACAGCAGTGGTTTTTATTTAGAAAAACGATCATTTTTGACGGAGTTATGACCTATATTAGCTTTATTCTAATGAGTTTCTTAATGACCACCTGGGCGTGTTTTACTTTTTGACTAAGTGGGCGTTGTGAAGAGAAGTGTATGACGCTGACCAATCAGCGTCATACACTTCTCCCCATTCATTTACACAGCACTAGCGATATAGCTATATCGCTATGTGCAGCCACATATACAAGCACTAACGTTACTGCAGTGTCCTGACAATGAATATATATTACCTCCAGCCAGGACGTGATGTCTATTCAGAATCCTGAACACTTCTGTAGCGTCTGTGTGAGACTACAGCACAGCACAGCGAGATCTCGCTGTAAATGACAGTTTACAGCGTAATCTCACGAGACAACGCCTGCTATGCTGTAAATTACAGAGAAGTGTCAGGATTCTGAATACACATCGTGTCCTGGCTGGAGATAATGTATATTCATTATCAGAACACTGCAGTAATGTTATAGTGTGTTTATGTGACTGCACATAGCGATATAGATATATCGCTATGTGTAAATGAATGGGGAGAAGTGTATGACACTGATTGGTCAGCGTTATACACTCCTCTTTACAATGCCCACTTGGTCAAAAAGTAAAACACGCCCAGTTGGTCATCAATAAACTCATTAGCATAAAGCTAAAATAGGTCATAACTCTGTCAAAAATGATCGTATTTCTAAATTAAAAAAACACTGCTGTAATCTACATTACAGCGCCAATCACATCATGTACAATATAGGCCACTTATAATGTGGTGACAGAGCCTCTTTAATAAATTCCCCCATTGTATTCATGTAACCAGCTTTAGGACTTAAAAGTCAATTTTCACAACAAGTGACATTGTTAGTTGTTAAGGTAGGGTAAATGAATTAAGCTAGTCGGATATTATCTTTAATGTATTGAAACTTTTTTAGTTGTATATACATGACTTTTTTGTTAGTATATACATGATTAGACATTGTCTTATTTTTTATAATTGTTTCACAACTCAGGAAATATTATAAATTAGATTCTAATTTATAACATTTCCATGTGCTGGTCACTAGAGGGAGCAATTCCCAAAATTGCAGCATTGCAATGTGATAAAGCAACCTCATTGCTTTATGCTGCAAATTTGGTATAGACACACACGCTCTAGTGAGCTCACAGAATCCCCCCTCCCTTGTCCTGGCTTGTGCCAGGAAGAAGGAGGGGGTTGAATGTTCAAACCTCCTACACTATGTGCCGTCATTTTTTGAGCGAATGCACAGTGTAGTAGGCTTACATACAGTGGTAATCACACAGTAAAACACAAACATACACAAACACAACTTACCTGCTCCTGCCGCCGCTCACTTCGCTCCGTCCGCTCGCTCTGCTCCTAGTACTTGCTTCTAATCACATGTCCGGAAGTCACGACCGGAAGTAGTCATCTTACTGTCCGGCCGCGGCTTCCGGTCCACATGAAAATGGCGCTGGATGTCGCTCGGCCGAAGACCTTCCATTTGGACTGTGTGGGAGCGGCGCATGCGCCTTTCCCACACAGACGGCGTACACCATAGTGAATGGAACGGCTCCCGTTCGCATTCTCTATGGGGATGTATGTGCCGTATTCCATCTCTGTATGTGTCGTTAATCGACACATACAGAGATGAAAAAAAAAATGGCAGCCCCCATAGTGAAGTAAAAGTTAGAAAAAATAAAAATGTAAAACACAAACACACAAATAAATAAAATGTATTTTAATAACACACTAAAATCAAATTTATATATAATAATTTTTTTTTCGCGACACCCGTTCTACTTAAGTGTTTAGACAGTGAATAGACATTCCACGGGATGTCTATTCGCAATCTCTGCACTTCGTTACTATGTCTGTGGTAGTTACAGCAGAGGAAGCGTGATACAACGAGATCACGCTTCCTCTGCTGTAACTACCATAGAAACAGTAACGAAGTGCAGAGATTGTGAATAAACATCCCGTGGAATGTCTATTAAATGTCTAAGCACTTCAGTATTGTTAATGTGTTAGTATAAGACAGCACATAAGGATCTAGCAGGATCCCTATGCGCTGAGTAAATGAATGGAGAGGAGTGCATAAGGCTGATTGGTCAGCGTCATACACTCCCCTGTACAACGCCCACTTGGTCTAAAGTAAAAATACACCCACTTGGGCATTAAGCAACTCATTAGCATAAATCTAAAATCGCTAATAAAGTGGTAAAAATAGATAGTTTTTTTAAAATAAACCTACATTAAAGCGCCGATCTCCTTATGTAGGAGATAAGGCACTTATAATGTGGTGACAGAGCCTCTTTAAATGATAAGCAAATTGTTTCTTTTTTTTTTCTACCTAAATTGGCAGAAAACACACCTATTTTGGAGATATAAAAGACAGCTAGAAGGGAAATGGAGGAGGCCAGTGTTTTTTTAATTATTTATTTTCCTAGGTGTCTTTTATTTCATTTGCTAACGATTTAGGCAAAGTAGCTCAAAAGTAATTTTTTTTATAATACATGATTTTGTAAAGTATTGTAATGGGAAATTTTGGCGCACGCCCGTTTTAAGTAAAAATTTTAGCTTTTTGAGACTTTATGCTGTTTTCGCGTCTTTTCAAATAGTAAGTCGGGACCAGCGGGAGAACAGATCTCCTGCATGACATATTTAATTTACACCTGCGGATATTATAGCTGACATCTATGCTAACTGGTGTAGATGTCAGTTTGTGGAGCACTGACAACCCTAGTTGCACCATATTTATTCAGAGCTGTGGGCTTCTTGGAGTATGTTCACATTCAATTTTTTCTTTTCGTCAGAGGTATGCGTCAGGAGAAGTCTCTACGTATACCTCCAACGGAAGGCTATATAGGCATAGAGTGGGATATATCACCTGAACTCCCCGGGCACAGCGTTACTTTTAGCACTAGGCTCGGAAAGCCCCTGACGTTAGCAACGCTCTGACTGGGGATTCTGCTCCTAGGGAAGCCCCTGACAACACTGTCCATAAATGGACACTGACGTTAGGAGCTTTAAGATGCCAAAATGCTAGGCCAGAACACTGGCATTGCACTGGCTGGGGATTCCACTCCTGGAGGGAGCCCCTGATGTCACTGTCCATATATGGATTCTGCTCCTGGAGGATCCCTTGATGTTACTGTCTGTACATAGACAGTGACATTAGGGGCTTTGTAATGTGAGAATTCCAAGTCGGAGCGTTGGCAGCGCTGTGGCCGGGAATTACGCTTGTAGAGAAAGCCTCTCACTTTACTGTGCATATATGGCTTTAAATATCCTTATTTGGCTTTAAACTCTGGAGTCCCCGGTCAGAGCATCGCAAGCACTCACTGGCCGGGAACTCCTGACTTGGGAAAGCCCTTGATGTCACTTTCACTATATGGACAGTGATGTTAGGAGTTTAAAAACCCAGGAATCCATGGCCAGAGCGTCGGCAATGCTCTGGTTAGTGATTACTCTCCTGGAAGGAGCCCCTGATGTCTGTCAATTGTTATGGTAGTAGTCGGATATGATCTTTAATAAATTGAAACCATTTTTTTAAGCTTTAAGAACAAGGTTTGACAATGATAAGTTCTACCCATGTGTATCTAATGCTGATATGTATCCATGCTCCTTACTCATTTTAATATTGTGTGATTGAACTTGGTAACTTGGTATGCTTGGCTGACTGTACTGTATGATCAGAAGTAGTAACTAGATGTTTAAGAATCAGATTCAGATAAGTTTTAGTAATGATACTTAGTTCAACAGATAGAGAGGTCCTATAGGGGAGGACCAAGTCAATGTGAGCTTGAAACTCTGAACAAATAAATACCAAGTCAGGCAGAGTAAAAAGTAAATTTAGATTAAAAAGTTACTATTAACCCCTTAATGACCGGGCCATTTTGCACGTTAATGACCAAGGATTATTTTTTGTTTTTCCACGGTCGCATTCCAAGAGTCGTAACTCTTTTTTTATTCCGTCGACATAGCCGTATAAGGGCTTGTTTTTTCCGGGACGAGTTGTATTTTGTAATTGTACCATTTTTAGATGCTTATAACATATTGATTAACTTTTATTAACTTTATTTTAGGAGAGAATTGAAAATAAGCAGCTATTCCAGCATTAATTTTCACGTTATAAATTTACGCCGTTTACTATGCAGCGTAAATAACATGTTAACTTTATTCTATGGGTCGGCACGATTACAGGGATACCAAATGTGTAAAGGTTTTATATGTTTTTTCTACGTTTGCACAATAAAAACCCTTTTAGAAAAAAATTACTTGTTTTTGCATCGCCGCGTTCCAAGAGGCGTAATTTTTTTATTTTTCCGTCTATGTGGCCGTACGTGGGATTGATTTTTGCGGGACAATGTGTAGTTTTCATTAGTACTATTTTGGGGTACATGGGACTTATAGATTAACTTTTATTTTATTTTTTATGGGGGGAATGGGAGAAAAGAGAGAATTTTGCCGTTGTTTTTTGCGTTTTCTTTGGACGCCGTTCATCCGGCGGTTTAATTAATGTGTTCATTTTATTGGTCAAGTTGTTACGATCGCGGGGATACCATATATGTGTATGTGTGATTTGTTTTGACCGTTTTATTAAATAAAACCACTTTTTGGGGCAAAAAAGTAGTTTTATTTGACTTTGACTGTAATTTTTTTTATTTTTTTTTTCACAAACTTTATTTAACGGTTTTACTTTTTTTTTTTTAGTCCCACCAGGGGACTTCACTATGCGATATGCCGATCGCATATATAATGCTTTGGTATACTTCGTATACCAAAGCATTATTGCCTGTCAGTGTAAAACTGACAGGCAACCTGTTAGGTCATGCCTCTGGCATCGCCTAACAGGCAGATGCTGAAGACAGACCTGGGGGTCTTTGTTAGACCCCCGGCTGTCATGGAAACCCGACGGCGACCCGCGATTTGTTTGCGGGGGCGCCGATCGGGAGACAGAGGGAGTTCCCCCCTCTGTCAAACACATTAAATGCCGCTGTCACTGTTGACAGCGGCATTTAATGGGTTAAACTGCCGGAATCGGCGCGTGCTTCGATTCCGGCAGTTGCAGCAGGAGCCAGGCTGTGTATAACAGCCGTGCTCCTGCCGCTGATCGCGTGGGTAAACTGTCAGTACCCGCGCGATCACAGGACGGATATATCCGTCCTCCTGCGCGAACTAGCAGCTGCTGAGGACGGATATATCCGTCCTTCGGCGTTAAGGGGTTAAAATACAAACCACACAGCTCTTCAAGGTAGAGTTTGAGAAGCTGCATAATATACCCTCCTGCTACTTTGCCTAAATGGTGAGCAAATAGAAATTTTTCTACCTAAAATGGCAGAAAACACACCATTTTGGAGATGGAAAGGACGGCTAGAGGGGAAATGGAGGAGGCCGTAGTTTTTTAATTAAATTTTTTTCCTTGGTGTTTTTTTTTTCCATTTGCTAACGATTTAGTCAAAGTAGCTCAAAAGCAAATGTCTTTATAATACATGATATTGTAAAAGAATGTAATGGGAAATTTTGGCGCATGCCCGTTTTGAGTAAAAATGTTAGCTTTTTGAGACATTATTCTGTTTTCGCGTCTTTTCAGCTAGTAAGTCGGGACCAGCGGGAGAGCAGATCTCCTGCATGACATATTTAATTTACACCTGCGGATATTATAGCTGACATCTATGCTAACTGGTGTAGATGTCAGTTTGTGCAGCACTGACAACCCAAGTTGCGCCATATTTATTCAGAGCTGTGGGCTTCTTGGAGTATGTTCACATTCAATTTTTTATTTTCGGCAGAGGTATGCGTTGGGAGAAGTCTCTACGTATACCTCCAACGGAAGGCTTGTATAGGCATAGAGTGGGATTTATCACCTGAACTCCCCGGGCACAGCGTTACTTTAAGCACTAGGCTCGGAAAGCCCCTGACGTTAGCAACGCTCTGACTGGGGATTCTGCTCCTAGGGAAGCCCCTGACAACACTGTCCATAAATGGACACTGACGTTAGGAGCTTTAAGATGTCAAAATCCAAGGCCAGAACACTGGCATTGCACTGGGTGGGGATTCCACTCCTGGAGGGAGCCCCTGACGTCACTGTCCATATATGGATTCTGCTCCTGGAGGATCCCTTGATGTTACTGTCTGTACATAGACAGTGACATTAGGGGCTTTGTAATGTGAGAATTCCAAGTCGGAGCGTTGGCAGCGCTGTGGCCGGGAATTACGCTTGTAGAGAAAGCCTCTCACTTTACTGTGCATATATGGCTTTAAATATCCATATTTAGCTTTAAACTCTGGAGTCCCCGGCCAGAGCATCACAAGCACTCACTGGCCGGGAACTCCTGACTTGGGAAAGCCCTTGATGTCACCTTCACTATATGGACAGTGATGTTAGGAGTTTAAAAACCCAGGAATCCATGGCCAGAGCGTCGTCAATGCTCTGGTTAGTGATTACTCTCCTGGAAGGAGCCCCTGATGTCTGTCAATTGTTATGGTAGTAGTCGGATATGATCTTTAATAAATTGAAACCATTTTTTTAAGCTTTAAGAACAAGGTTTGACAATGATAAGTTCTACCCATGTGTATCTAATGCTGATATGTATCCATGCTCCTTACTCATTTTAATATTGTGTGATTGAACTTGGTAACTTGGTATGCTTGGCTGACTGTACTGTATGATCAGAAGTAGTAACTAGATGTTTAAGAATCAGATTCAGATAAGTTTTAGTAATGATACTTAGTTCAACAGATAGAGAGGTCCTATAGGGGAGGACCAAGTCAATGTGAGCTTGAAACTCTGAACAAATAAATACCAAGTCAGGCAGAGTAAAAAGTAAATTTAGATTAAAAATTTACTATTAAAATACAAACCACACAGCTCTTCAAGGTAGAGTTTGAGAAGCTACATAATATACCCTCCTGCTACTTTGCCTAAATGGTGAGCAAATAGAAATTTTTCTACCTAAAATGGCAGAAAAAACACCATTTTGGAGATGGAAAGGACGGCTAGAGGGGAAATGGAGGAGGCCGTAGTTTTTTAATTACATTTTTTTCTTTGGTGTTTTTTTTTTTCCATTTGCTAGCGATTTAGTCAAAGTAGCTCAAAAGTAAATGTCTTTATAATACATGATATTGTAAAGTAATGTAATGGGAAATTTTGGCGCATGCCCATTTTGAGTAAAAATTTTAGCTTTTTGAGACATTATGCTGTATTCGCGTATTTTCAGCTAGTAAGTCGGGACCAGCGGGAGAGCAGATCTCCTGCATGACATATTTAATTTACACCTGCGGATATTATAGCTGACATCTATGCTAACTGGTGTAGATGTCAGTTTGTGCAGCACTGACAACCCAAGTTGCGCCATATTTATTCAGAGCTGTGGGCTTCTTGGAGTATGTTCACATTGAATTTCTTCTTTTCGTCAGAGGTATGCGTTGGGAGAAGTCTCTACATATACCTCCAACGGAAGGCTGTATAGGCATAGAGTGGGATATATCACCTGAACTCCCCGGGCACAGAGTTACTTTAAGCACTAGGCTTGGAAAGCCCCTGACGTTAGCAACGCTCTGACTGGGGATTCTGCTCCTAGGGAAGCCCCTGACAACACTGTCCATAAATGGACACTGACGTTAGGAGCTTTAAGATGCCAAAATCCTAGGCCAGAACACTGGCATTGCACTGGCTGGGGATTCCACTCCTGGAGGGAGCCCCTGACGTCACTGTCCATATATGGATTCTGCTCCTGGAGGATCCCTTGATGTTACTGTCTGTACATAGACAGTGACATTAGGGGCTTTGTAATGTGAGAATTCCAAGTCGGAGCGTTGGCAGCGCTGTGGCCGGGAATTACGCTTGTAGAGAAAGCCTCTCACTTTACTGTGCATATTTGGCTTTAAATATCCTTATTTGGCTTTAAACTCTGGAGTCCCCGGCCAGAGCATCGCAAGCACTCACTGGCCGGGAACTCCTGACTTGGGAAAGCCCTTGATGTCACTTTCACTATATGGACAGTGATGTTAGGAGTTTAAAAACCCAGGAATCCATGGCCAGAGCGTCGGCAATGCTCTGGTTAGTGATTACTCTCCTGGAAGGAGCCCCTGATGTCTGTCAATTGTTATGGTAGTAGTCGGATATGATCTTTAATAAATTGAAACCATTTTTTTAAGCTTTAAGAACAAGGTTTGACAATGATAAGTTCTACCTATGTGTATCTAATGCTGATATGTATCCATGCTCCTTACTCATTTTAATATTGTGTGATTGAACTTGGTAACTTGGTATGCTTGGCTGACTGTACTGTATGATCAGAAGTAGTAACTAGATGTTTAAGAATCAGATTCAGATAAGTTTTAGTAATGATATTTAGTTCAACAGATAGAGAGGTCCTATAGTAGAGGACCAAGTCAATGTGAGCTTGAAATTTTGAATAAATAAATACCAAGCCAGGCAGAGTAAAAAGTAAATTTAGATTAAAAAGTTACTATTAAAATACAAACCACACAGCTCTTCAAGGTAGAGTTTGAGAAGCTGCATAATATACCCTCCTGCTACTTTGCCTAAATGGTGAGCAAATAGAAATGTTTCTACCTAAAATGGCAGAAAACACACCATTTTGGAGATGGAAAGGACGGCTAGAGGGGAAATGGAGGAGGCCGTAGTTTTTTAATTAAATTTTTTTCCTTGGTGTTTTTTTTTTCCATTTGCTAACGATTTAGTCAAAGTAGCTCAAAAGTAAATGTCTTTATAATACATGATATTGTAAAAGAATGTAATGGGAAATTTTGGCGCATGCCCGTTTTGAGTAAAAATTTTAGCTTTTTGAGACATTATGCTGTTTTCGCGTCTTTTCAGCTAGTAAGTCGGGACCAGCGGGAGAGCAGATCTCCTGCATGACATATTTAATTTACACCTGCGGATATTATAGCTGACATCTATGCTAACTGGTGTAGATGTCAGTTTGTGCAGCACTGACAACCCAAGTTGCGCCATATTTATTCAGAGCTGTGGGCTTCTTGGAATATGTTCACATTCAATTTCTTCTTTTCGTCAGAGGTATGCGTTGGGAGAAGTCTCTACGTATACCTCCAACGGAAGGCTGTATAGGCATAGAGTGGGATATATCACCTGAACTCCCCGGGCACAGAGTTACTTTAAGCACTAGGCTCGGAAAGCCCCTGACGTTAGCAACGCTCTGACTGGGTATTCTGCTCCTAGGGAAGCCCCTGACAACACTGTCCATAAATGGACACTGACGTTAGGAGCTTTAAGATGCCAAAATCCTAGGCCAGAACACTGGCATTGCACTGGCTGGGGATTCCACTCCTGGAGGGAGCCCCTGACGTCACTGTCCATATATGGATTCTGCTCCTGGAGGATCCCTTGATGTTACTGTCTGTACATAGACAGTGACATTAGGGGCTTTGTAATGTGAGAATTCCAAGTCGGAGCGTTGGCAGCGCTGTGGCCGGGAATTACGCTTGTAGAGAAAGCCTCTCACTTTACTGTGCATATATGGCTTTAAATATCCTTATTTGGCTTTAAACTCTGGAGTCCCCGGCCAGAGCATCGCAAGCACTCACTGGCCGGGAACTCCTGACTTGGGAAAGCCCTTGATGTCACTTTCACTATATGGACAGTGATGTTAGGAGTTTAAAAACCCAGGAATCCATGGCCAGAGCGTCGGCAATGCTCTGGTTAGTGATTACTCTCCTGGAAGGAGCCCCTGATGTCTGTCAATTGTTATGGTAGTAGTCGGATATGATCTTTAATAAATTTAAACCATTTTTTTAAGCTTTAAGAACAAGGTTTGACAATGATAAGTTCTACCTATGTGTATCTAATGCTGATATGTATCCATGCTCCTTACTCATTTTAATATTGTGTGATTGAACTTGGTAACTTGGTATGCTTGGCTGACTGTACTGTATGATCAGAAGTAGTAACTAGATGTTTAAGAATCAGATTCAGATAAGTTTTAGTAATGATATTTAGTTCAACAGATAGAGAGGTCCTATAGTAGAGGACCAAGTCAATGTGAGCTTGAAATTTTGAATAAATAAATACCAAGCCAGGCAGAGTAAAAAGTAAATTTAGATTAAAAAGTTACTATTAAAATACAAACCACACAGCTCTTCAAGGTAGAGTTTGAGAAGCTGCATAATATACCCTCCTGCTACTTTGCCTAAATGGTGAGCAAATAGAAATGTTTCTACCTAAAATGGCAGAAAACACACCATTTTGGAGATGGAAAGGACGGCTAGAGGGGAAATGGAGGAGGCCGTAGTTTTTTAATTAAATTTTTTTCCTTGGTGTTTTTTTTTTCCATTTGCTAACGATTTAGTCAAAGTTGCTCAAAAGTAAATGTCTTTATAATACATGATATTGTAAAAGAATGTAATGGGAAATTTTGGCGCATGCCCGTTTTGAGTAAAAATTTTAGCTTTTTGAGACATTATGCTGTTTTCGCGTCTTTTCAGCTAGTAAGTCGGGACCAGCGGGAGAGCAGATCTCCTGCATGACATATTTAATTTACACCTGCGGATATTATAGCTGACATCTATGCTAACTGGTGTAGATGTCAGTTTGTGCAGCACTGACAACCCAAGTTGCGCCATATTTATTCAGAGCTGTGGGCTTCTTGGAGTATGTTCACATTCAATTTTTTCTTTTCGTCAGAGGTATGCGTTGGGAGAAGTCTCTACGTATACCTCCAACGGAAGGCTGTATAGGCATAGAGTGGGATATATCACCTGAACTCCCCGGGCACAGCGTTACTTTAAGCACTAGGCTCGGAAAGCCCCTGACGTTAGCAACGCTCTGACTGGGGATTCTGCTCCTAGGGAAGCCCCTGACAACACTGTCCATAAATGGACACTGACGTTAGGAGCTTTAAGATGTCAAAATCCAAGGCCAGAACACTGGCATTGCACTGGGTGGGGATTCCACTCCTGGAGGGAGCCCCTGACGTCACTGTCCATATATGGATTCTGCTCCTGGAGGATCCCTTGATGTTACTGTCTGTACATAGACAGTGACATTAGGGGCTTTGTAATGTGAGAATTCCAAGTCGGAGCGCTGGCAGCGCTGTGGCCGGGAATTACGCTTGTAGAGAAAGCCTCTCACTTTACTGTGCATATATGGCTTTAAATATCCTTATTTGGCTTTAAACTCTGGAGTCCCCGGCCAGAGCATCGCAAGCACTCACTGGCCGGGAACTCCTGACTTGGGAAAGCCCTTGATGTCACTTTCACTATATGGACAGTGATGTTAGGAGTTTAAAAACCCAGGAATCCATGGCCAGAGCGTCGGCAATGCTCTGGTTAGTGATTACTCTCTTGGAAGGAGCCCCTGATGTCTGTCAATTGTTATGGTAGTAGTCGGATATGATCTTTAATAAATTTAAACCATTTTTTTAAGCTTTAAGAACAAGGTTTGACAATGATAAGTTCTACCCATGTGTATCTAATGCTGATATGTATCCATGCTCCTTACTCATTTTAATATTGTGTGATTAAACTTGGTAACTTGGTATTCTTGGCTGACTGTACTGTATGATCAGAAGTAGTAACTAGATGTTTAAGAATCAGATTCAGATAAGTTTTAGTAATGATACTTAGTTCAACAGATAGAGAGGTCCTATAGGGGAGGACCAAGTCAATGTGAGCTTGAAACTCTGAACAAATAAATACCAAGTCAGGCAGAGTAAAAAGTAAATTTAGATTAAAAAGTTACTATTAAAATACAAACCACACAGCTCTTCAAGGTAGAGTTTGAGAAGCTACATAATATACCCTCCTGCTACTTTGCCTAAATGGTGAGCAAATATAAATTTTTCTACCTAAAATGGCAGAAAACACACCATTTTGGAGATGGAAAGGACGGCTAGAGGGGAAATGGAGGAGGCCGTAGTTTTTTAATTACATTTTTTTCTTTGGTGTTTTTTTTTTTCCATTCGCTAACGATTTAGTCAAAGTAGCTCAAAAGTAAATGTCTTTATAATACATGATATTGTAAAGTAATGTAATGGGAAATTTTGGCGCATGCCCATTTTGAGTAAAAATTTTAGCTTTTTGAGACATTATGCTGTTTTCGCGTCTTTTCAGCTAGTAAGTCGGGATCAGCGGGAGAGCAGATCTCCTGCATGACATATTTAATTTACACCTGCGGATATTATAGCTGACATCTATGCTAACTGGTGTAGATGTCAGTTTGTGCAGCACTGACAACCCAAGTTGCGCCATATTTATTCAGAGCTGTGGGCTTCTTGGAGTATGTTCACATTCAATTTCTTCTTTTCGTCAGAGGTATGCGTTGGGAGAAGTCTCTACGTATACCTCCAACGGAAGGCTTGTATAGGCATAGAGTGGGATATATCACCTGAACTCCCCGGGCACAGAGTTACTTTAAGCACTAGGCTCGGAAAGCCCCTGACGTTAGCAACGCTCTGACTGGGGATTCTGCTCCTAGGGAAGCCCCTGACAACACTGTCCATAAATGGACACTGACGTTAGGAGCTTTAAGATGCCAAAATCCTAGGCCAGAACACTGGCATTGCACTGGCTGGGGATTCCACTCCTGGAGGGAGCCCCTGACGTCACTGTCCATATATGGATTCTGCTCCTGGAGGATCCCTCGATGTTACTGTCTGTACATAGACAGTGACATTAGGGGCTTTGTAATGTGAGAATTCCAAGTCGGAGCGCTGGCAGCGCTGTGGCCGGGAATTACGCTTGTAGAGAAAGCCTCTCACTTTACTGTGCATATATGGCTTTAAATATCCTTATTTGGCTTTAAACTCTGGAGTCCCCGGCCAGAGCATCGCAAGCACTCACTGGCCGGGAACTCCTGACTTGGGAAAGCCCTTGATGTCACTTTCACTATATTGACAGTGATGTTAGGAGTTTAAAAACCCAGGAATCCATGGCCAGAGCGTCGGCAATGCTCTGGTTAGTGATTACTCTCCTGGAAGGATCCCCTGATGTCTGTCAATTGTTATGGTAGTAGTCGGATATGATCTTTAATAAATTGAAACCATTTTTTTAAGCTTTAAGAACAAGGTTTGACAATGATAAGTTCTACCCATGTGTATCTAATGCTGATATGTATCCATGCTCCTTACTCATTTTAATATTGTGTGATTGAACTTGGTAACTTGGTATGCTTGGCTGACTGTACTGTATGATCAGAAGTAGTAACTAGAAGTTTAAGAATCAGATTCAGATAAGTTTTAGTAATGATACTTAGTTCAACAGATAGAGAGGTCCTATAGGGGAGGACCAAGTCAGTGTGAGCTTGAAACTTTGAACAAATAAATACCAAGTCAGGCAGAGTAAAAAGTACATTTAGATTAAAAAGTTACTATTAAAATACAAACCACACAGCTCTTCAAGGTAGAGTTTGAGAAGCTGCATAATATACCCTCCTGCTACTTTGCCTAAATGGTGAGCAAATAGAAATTTTTCTACCTAAAATGGCAGAAAACACACCATTTTGGAGATGGAAAGGACGGCTAGAGGGGAAATGGAGGAGGCCGTAGTTTTTTAATTACATTTTTTTCCTTGGTGTTTTTTTTTTTCCATTTGCTAACGATTTAGTCAAAGTAGCTCAAAAGTAAATGTCTTTATAATACATGATATTGTAAAGTAATGTAATGGGAAATTTTGGCGCATGCCCGTTTTGAGTAAAAATTGTAGCTTTTTGAGACATTATGCTGTTTTCGCGTCTTTTCAGCTAGTAAGTCGGGACCAGCGGGAGAGCAGATCTCCTGCATGACATATTTAATTTACACCTGCGGATATTATAGCTGACATCTATGCTAACTGGTGTAGATGTCAGTTTGTGCAGCACTGACAACCCAAGTTGCGCCATATTTATTCAGAGCTGTGGGCTTCTTGGAGTATGTTCACATTCAATTTTTTCTTTTCGTCAGAGGTTTGCGTTGGGAGAAGTCTCTACGTATACCTCCAACGGAAGGCTGTATAGGCATAGAGTGGGATATATCACCTGAACTCCCCGGGCACAGCGTTACTTTAAGCACTAGGCTCGGAAAGCCCCTGACGTTAGCAACGCTCTGACTGGGGATTCTGCTCCTAGGGAAGCCCCTGACAACACTGTCCATAAATGGACACTGACGTTAGGAGCTTTAAGATGTCAAAATCCAAGGCCAGAACACTGGCATTGCACTGGGTGGGGATTCCACTCCTGGAGGGAGCCCCTGACGTCACTGTCCATATATGGATTCTGCTCCTGGAGGATCCCTTGATGTTACTGTCTGTACATAGACAGTGACATTAGGGGCTTTGTAATGTGAGAATTCCAAGTCGGAGCGCTGGCAGCGCTGTGGCCGGGAATTACGCTTGTAGAGAAAGCCTCTCACTTTACTGTGCATATATGGCTTTAAATATCCTTATTTGGCTTTAAACTCTGGAGTCCCCGGACACAGCATCGCAAGCACTCACTGGCCGGGAACTCCTGACTTGGGAAAGCCCTTGATGTCACTTTCACTATATGGACAGTGATGTTAGGAGTTTAAAAACCCAGGAATCCATGGCCAGAGCGTCGGCAATGCTCTGGTTAGTAATTACTCTCCTGGAAGGAGCCCCTGATGTCTGTCAATTGTTATGGTAGTAGTCGGATATGATCTTTAATAAATTTAAACCATTTTTTTAAGCTTTAAGAACAAGGTTTGACAATGATAAGTTCTACCCATGTGTATCTAATGCTGATATGTATCCATGCTCCTTACTCATTTTAATATTGTGTGATTAAACTTGGTAACTTGGTATGCTTGGCTGACTGTACTGTATGATCAGAAGTAGTAACTAGATGTTTAAGAATAAGATTCAGATAAGTTTTAGTAATGATACTTAGTTCAACAGATAGAGAGGTCCTATAGGGGAGGACCAAGTCAATGTGAGCTTGAAACTCTGAACAAATAAATACCAAGTCAGGCAGAGTAAAAAGTAAATTTAGATTAAAAAGTTACTATTAAAATACAAACCACACAGCTCTTCAAGGTAGAGTTTGAGAAGCTACATAATATACCCTCCTGCTACTTTGCCTAAATGGTGAGCAAATAGAAATTTTTCTACCTAAAATGGCAGAAAACACACCATTTTGGAGATGGAAAGGACGGCTAGAGGGGAAATGGAGGAGGCCGTAGTTTTTTAATTACATTTTTTTCTTTGGTGTTTTTTTTTTCCATTTGCTAACGATTTAGTCAAAGTAGCTCAAAAGTAAATGTCTTTATAATACATGATATTGTAAAGAAATGTAATGGGAAATTTTGGCGCATACCCATTTTGAGTAAAAATTTTAGCTTTTTGAGACATTATGCTGTTTTCGCGTGTTTTCAGCTAGTAAGTCGGGACCAGCGGGAGAGCAGATCTCCTGCATGACATATTTAATTTACACCTGCGGATATTATAGCTGACATCTATGCTAACTGGTGTAGATGTCAGTTTGTGCAGCACTGACAACCCAAGTTGCGCCATATTTATTCAGAGCTGTGGGCTTCTTGGAGTATGTTCACATTCAATTTCTTCTTTTCGTCAGAGGTATGCGTTGGGAGAAGTCTCTACGTATACCTCCAACGGAAGGCTGTATAGGCATAGAGTGGGATATATCACCTGAACTCCCTGGGCACAGCGTTACTTTAAGCACTAGGCTCGGAAAGCCCCTGACGTTAGCAACGCTCTGACTGGGGATTCTGCTCCTAGGGAAGCCCCTGACAACACTGTCCATAAATGGACACTGACGTTAGGAGCTTTAAGATGTCAAAATCCAAGGCCAGAACACTGGCATTGCACTGGGTGGGGATTCCACTCCTGGAGGGAGCCCCTGACGTCACTGTCCATATATGGATTCTGCTCCTGGAGGATCCCTTGATGTTACTGTCTGTACATAGACAGTGACATTAGGGGCTTTGTAATGTGAGAATTCCAAGTCGGAGCGCTGGCAGCGCTGTGGCCGGGAATTACGCTTGTAGAGAAAGCCTCTCACTTTACTGTGCATATATGGCTTTAAATATCCTTATTTGGCTTTAAACTCTGGAGTCCCCGGCCAGAGCATCGCAAGCACTCACTGGCCGGGAACTCCTGACTTGGGAAAGCCCTTGATGTCACTTTCACTATATGGACAGTGATGTTAGGAGTTTAAAAACCCAGGAATCCATGGCCAGAGCGTCGGCAATGCTCTGGTTAGTGATTACTCTCCTGGAAGGAGCCCCTGATGTCTGTCAATTGTTATGGTAGTAGTCGGATATGATCTTTAATAAATTTAAACCATTTTTTTAAGCTTTAAGAACAAGGTTTGACAATGATAAGTTCTACCCATGTGTATCTAATGCTGATATGTATCCATGCTCCTTACTCATTTTAATATTGTGTGATTAAACTTGGTAACTTGGTATGCTTGGCTGACTGTACTGTATGATCAGAAGTAGTAACTAGATGTTTAAGAATCAGATTCAGATAAGTTTTAGTAATGATACTTAGTTCAACAGATAGAGAGGTCCTATAGGGGAGGACCAAGTCAATGTGAGCTTGAAACTCTGAACAAATAAATACCAAGTCAGGCAGAGTAAAAAGTAAATTTAGATTAAAAAGTTACTATTAAAATACAAACCACACAGCTCTTCAAGGTAGAGTTTGAGAAGCTACATAATATACCCTCCTGCTACTTTGCCTAAATGGTGAGCAAATAGAAATTTTTCTACCTAAAATGGCAGAAAACACACCATTTTGGAGATGGAAAGGACGGCTAGAGGGGAAATGGAGGAGGCCGTAGTTTTTTAATTACATTTTTTTCTTTGGTGTTTTTTTTTTTCCATTTGCTAACGATTTAGTCAAAGTAGCTCAAAAGTAAATGTCTTTATAATACATGATATTGTAAAGTAATGTAATGGGAAATTTTGGCGCATGCCCATTTTGAGTAAAAATTTTAGCTTTTTGAGACATTATGCTGTTTTCGCGTCTTTTCAGCTAGTAAGTCGGGACCAGCGGGAGAGCAGATCTCCTGCATGACATATTTAATTTACACCTGCGGATATTATAGCTGACATCTATGCTAACTGGTGTAGATGTCAGTTTGTGCAGCACTGACAACCCAAGTTGCGCCATATTTATTCAGAGCTGTGGGCTTCTTGGAGTATGTTCACATTCAATTTCTTCTTTTCGTCAGAGGTATGCGTTGGGAGAAGTCTCTACGTATACCTCCAACGGAAGGCTTGTATAGGCATAGAGTGGGATATATCACCTGAACTCCCCGGGCACAGAGTTACTTTAAGCACTAGGCTCGGAAAGCCCCTGACGTTAGCAACGCTCTGACTGGGGATTCTGCTCCTAGGGAAGCCCCTGACAACACTGTCCATAAATGGACACTGACGTTAGGAGCTTTAAGATGCCAAAATCCTAGGCCAGAACACTGGCATTGCACTGGCTGGGGATTCCACTCCTGGAGGGAGCCCCTGACGTCACTGTCCATATATGGATTCTGCTCCTGGAGGATCCCTCGATGTTACTGTCTGTACATAGACAGTGACATTAGGGGCTTTGTAATGTGAGAATTCCAAGTCGGAGCGCTGGCAGCGCTGTGGCCGGGAATTACGCTTGTAGAGAAAGCCTCTCACTTTACTGTGCATATATGGCTTTAAATATCCTTATTTGGCTTTAAACTCTGGAGTCCCCGGCCAGAGCATCGCAAGCACTCACTGGCCGGGAGCTCCTGACTTGGGAAAGCCCTTGATGTCACTTTCACTATATGGACAGTGATGTTAGGAGTTTAAAAACCCAGGAATCCATGGCCAGAGCGTCGGCAATGCTCTGGTTAGTGATTACTCTCCTGGAAGGAGCCCCTGATGTCTGTCAATTGTTATGGTAGTAGTCGGATATGATCTTTAACCCCTTAGTGACCACTAATACGCCTTTTAACGTCATTTACTACTGGGCTTTAGGCTAGGCTGACGCCTTTTCACGTCAGCCTAGTCTAAGTCCTGCACGGGTCTCCCGTGCAGGCAGGAGCCGGGGCTCTGCTGTCTGATGACAGCTGAGCTCCTGCTCCAACGCCCGCGATCGAAGTTTACTTCGATCGCGGCCGTTTAACCCGTTAAATGCCGCCGTCAATAGCGACCGCGGCATTTAACTTTGTTTACAGAGGGAGTGCGCTCCCTCTCTCACCCATCGGCGGCCCGCGAATGAAATCGCGGGTCTCCGATGGGGTGTCATGGCAGCCGGGGGACTGATAAAAGCCCCCAGGTCTGCCCTGGACATATGCCTGTTAGGACGCGCCGGAGGCACGTCCTAACAGATTGCCTGTCAGATTTACACTGACAGGCAATAATGCTCTGGTATACGAAGTATACCAAAGCATTATAGCAGCGATCGGAACATCGCACAGTAAAGTCCCCTAGTGAGACTAATAAAATCAGTCATCAAAGTGAAATAAATATTATTAATAAAAAGTACAGTAAAAAAATAAATAAAACCATTTTTTTCCATAAAAAGTGGTTTTATTTAGTAAAAGTGTAAAAAAAAAAAAAAAGTACACATATGTGGTATCGCCGCGACCGTAATGACTCCATTAATAAAGTTAATATGTCATTTAAACCGCAAAGTGAACACCGTAAAAAAAAACCGCCAAAAACTATGGCAAAATTGCAATTTTTTTCCATTGCCCCCCAAAAAAGTCATAATAAAAATGAATCAATAAGTCCCATGTACCCCAAAACAGTACCATTCAAAACTACGTCTTGTCCCGCAGAAAACAAGCCCAAAAAATCACTACATTGATGGAAAAATAAAAAAATTACGGCTCTTGGAAAGCGACGATGCAAAAACAAATAATTTTAGTTCAAAAGTGTTTTTATTGTGCAAAAGTCGTAAAACATAAAAAAACCTCCACATATGTGGTATCGCCGTGATCGTACCGACCCATAGAATAAAGGTAACATGTTAATTACGTCGCACAGTGAACGGCGTCAATTTAAAAACGCATAGAACAATGGCGGAATTTCAGTTTTTTTTATAATCCCCCCCAAAAAGGTTAATAAAAGTTAATATAAAAATTATATGTACCCAAAAATGGTGCCATTAAAAAGCACAACTAATCCCGCAAAAAACAAGTCCTCATACAGCTATGTAGACGAAAAAATAAAAACGTTATAGCTCTTTGAATGCGACTATAGAAAAACGAATAAAATAGCTTGGTCATTAAGGCCTAAAATGGGCTGGTCACTAAGGGGTTAATAAATTTAAACCATTTTTTTAAGCTTTAAGAACAAGGTTTGACAATGATAAGTTCTACCCATGTGTATCTAATGCTGATATGTATCCATGCTCCTTACTCATTTTAATATTGTGTGATTGAACTTGGTAACTTGGTATGCTTGGCTGACTGTACTGTATGATCAGAAGTAGTAACTAGATGTTTAAGAATCAGATTCAGATAAGTTTTAGTAATGATACTTAGTTCAACAGATAGAGAGGTCCTATAGGGGAGGACCAAGTCAATGTGAGCTTGAAACTCTGAACAAATAAATACCAAGTCAGGCAGAGTAAAAAGTAAATTTAGATTAAAAAGTTACTATTAAAATACAAACCACACAGCTCTTCAAGGTAGAGTTTGAGAAGCTACATAATATACCCTCCTGCTACTTTGCCTAAATGGTGAGCAAATAGAAATTTTTCTACCTAAAATGGCAGAAAACACACCATTTTGGAGATGGAAAGGACGGCTAGAGGGGAAATGGAGGAGGCCGTAGTTTTTTAATTACATTTTTTTCTTTGGTGTTTTTTTTTTTCCATTTGCTAACGATTTAGTCAAAGTAGCTCAAAAGTAAATGTCTTTATAATACATGATATTGTAAAGTAATGTAATGGGAAATTTTGGCGCATGCCCATTTTGAGTAAAAATTTTAGCTTTTTGAGACATTATGCTGTTTTCGCGTCTTTTCAGCTAGTAAGTCGGGACCAGCGGGAGAGCAGATCTCCTGCATGACATATTTAATTTACACCTGCGGATATTATAGCTGACATCTATGCTAACTGGTGTAGATGTCAGTTTGTGCAGCACTGACAACCCAAGTTGCGCCATATTTATTCAGAGCTGTGGGCTTCTTGGAGTATGTTCACATTCAATTTCTTCTTTTCGTCAGAGGTATGCGTTGGGAGAAGTCTCTACGTATACCTCCAACGGAAGGCTTGTATAGGCATAGAGTGGGATATATCACCTGAACTCCCCGGGCACAGAGTTACTTTAAGCACTAGGCTCGGAAAGCCCCTGACGTTAGCAACGCTCTGACTGGGGATTCTGCTCCTAGGGAAGCCCCTGACAACACTGTCCATAAATGGACACTGACGTTAGGAGCTTTAAGATGCCAAAATCCTAGGCCAGAACACTGGCATTGCACTGGCTGGGGATTCCACTCCTGGAGGGAGCCCCTGACGTCACTGTCCATATATGGATTCTGCTCCTGGAGGATCCCTCGATGTTACTGTCTGTACATAGACAGTGACATTAGGGGCTTTGTAATGTGAGAATTCCAAGTCGGAGCGCTGGCAGCGCTGTGGCCGGGAATTACGCTTGTAGAGAAAGCCTCTCACTTTACTGTGCATATATGGCTTTAAATATCCTTATTTGGCTTTAAACTCTGGAGTCCCCGGCCAGAGCATCGCAAGCACTCACTGGCCGGGAACTCCTGACTTGGGAAAGCCCTTGATGTCACTTTCACTATATGGACAGTGATGTTAGGAGTTTAAAAACCCAGGAATCCATGGCCAGAGCGTCGGCAATGCTCTGGTTAGTGATTACTCTCCTGGAAGGAGCCCCTGATGTCTGTCAATTGTTATGGTAGTAGTCGGATATGATCTTTAATAAATTTAAACCATTTTTTTAAGCTTTAAGAACAAGGTTTGACAATGATAAGTTCTACCCATGTGTATCTAATGCTGATATGTATCCATGCTCCTTACTCATTTTAATATTGTGTGATTAAACTTGATAACTTGGTATGCTTGGCTGACTGTACTGTATGATCAGAAGTAGTAACTAGATGTTTAAGAATCAGATTCAGATAAGTTTTAGTAATGATACTTAGTTCAACAGATAGAGAGGTCCTATAGGGGAGGACCAAGTCAATGTGAGCTTGAAACTCTGAACAAATAAATACCAAGTCAGGCAGAGTAAAAAGTAAATTTAGATTAAAAAGTTACTATTAAAATACAAACCACACAGCTCTTCAAGGTAGAGTTTGAGAAGCTACATAATATACCCTCCTGCTACTTTGCCTAAATGGTGAGCAAATAGAAATTTTTCTACCTAAAATGGCAGAAAACACACCATTTTGGAGATGGAAAGGACGGCTAGAGGGGAAATGGAGGAGGCCGTAGTTTTTTAATTAAATTTTTTTCTTTGGTGTTTTTTTTTTTCCATTTGCTAACGATTTAGTCAAAGTAGCTCAAAAGTAAATGTCTTTATAATACATGATATTGTAAAGTAATGTAATGGGAAATTTTGGCGCATGCCCATTTTGAGTAAAAATTTTAGCTTTTTGAGACATTATGCTGTTTTCGCGTCTTTTCAGCTAGTAAGTCGGGACCAGCGGGAGAGCAGATCTCCTGCATGACATATTTAATTTACACCTGCGGATATTATAGCTGACATCTATGCTAACTGGTGTAGATGTCAGTTTGTGCAGCACTGACAACCCAAGTTGCGCCATATTTATTCAGAGCTGTGGGCTTCTTGGAGTATGTTCACATTCAATTTTTTATTTTCGTCATGGGTATGCGTTGGGAGAAGTCTCTACGTATACCTCCAACGGAAGGCTGTATAGGCATAGAGTGGGATATATCACCTGAACTCCCCGGGCACAGCGTTACTTTAAGCACTAGGCTCGGAAAGCCCCTGACGTTAGCAACGCTCTGACTGGGGATTATGCTCCTAGGGAAGCCCCTGACAACACTGTCCATAAATGGACACTGACGTTAGGAGCTTTAAGATGTCAAAATCCAAGGCCAGAACACTGGCATTGCACTGGGTGGGGATTCCACTCCTGGAGGGAGCCCCTGACGTCACTGTCCATATATGGATTCTGCTCCTGGAGGATCCCTTGATGTTACTGTCTGTACATAGACAGTGACATTAGGGGCTTTGTAATGTGAGAATTCCAAGTCGGAGCGCTGGCAGCGCTGTGGCCGGGAATTACGCTTGTAGAGAAAGCCTCTCACTTTACTGTGCATATATGGCTTTAAATATCCTTATTTGGCTTTAAACTCTGGAGTCCCCGGCCAGAGCATCACAAGCACTCACTGGCCGGGAACTCCTGACTTGGGAAAGCCCTTGATGTCACCTTCACTATATGGACAGTGATGTTAGGAGTTTAAAAACTCAGGAATCCATGGCCAGAGCGTCGGCAATGCTCTGGTTAGTGATTACTCTCCTGGAAGGAGCCCCTGATGTCTGTCAATTGTTATGGTAGTAGTCGGATATGATCTTTAATAAATTTAAACCATTTTTTTAAGCTTTAAGAACAAGGTTTGACAATGATAAGTTCTACCCATGTGTATCTAATGCTGATATGTATCCATGCTCCTTACTCATTTTAATATTGTGTGATTGAACTTGGTAACTTGGTATGCTTGGCTGACTGTACTGTATGATCAGAAGTAGTAACTAGATGTTTAAGAATCAGATTCAGATAAGTTTTAGTAATGATACTTAGTTCAACAGATAGAGAGGTCCTATAGGGGAGGACCAAGTCAATGTGAGCTTGAAACTCTGAACAAATAAATACCAAGTCAGGCAGAGTAAAAAGTAAATTTAGATTAAAAATTTACTATTAAAATACAAACCACACAGCTCTTCAAGGTAGAGTTTGAGAAGCTACATAATATACCCTCCTGCTACTTTGCCTAAATGGTGAGCAAATAGAAATTTTTCTACCTAAAATGGCAGAAAAAACACCATTTTGGAGATGGAAAGGACGGCTAGAGGGGAAATGGAGGAGGCCATAGTTTTTTAATTACATTTTTTTCTTTGGTGTTTTTTTTTTTCCATTTGCTAACGATTTAGTCAAAGTAGCTCAAAAGTAAATGTCTTTATAATACATGATATTGTAAAGTAATGTAATGGGAAATTTTGGCGCATGCCCATTTTGAGTAAAAATTTTAGCTTTTTGAGACATTATGCTGTTTTCGCGTCTTTTCAGCTAGTAAGTCGGGACCAGCGGGAGAGCAGATCTCCTGCATGACATATTTAATTTACACCTGCGGATATTATAGCTGACATCTATGCTAACTGGTGTAGATGTCAGTTTGTGCAGCACTGACAACCCAAGTTGCGCCATATTTATTCAGAGCTGTGGGCTTCTTGGAGTATGTTCACATTCAATTTCTTCTTTTCGTCAGAGGTATGCGTTGGGAGAAGTCTCTACGTATACCTCCAACGGAAGGCTTGTATAGGCATAGAGTGGGATATATCACCTGAACTCCCCGGGCAAAGAGTTACTTTAAGCACTAGGCTCGGAAAGCCCCTGACGTTAGCAACGCTCTGACTGGGGATTCTGCTCCTAGGGAAGCCCCTGACAACACTGTCCATAAATGGACACTGACGTTAGGAGCTTTAAGATGCCAAAATCCTAGGCCAGAACACTGGCATTGCACTGGCTGGGGATTCCACTCCTGGAGGGAGCCCCTGACGTCACTGTCCATATATGGATTCTGCTCCTGGAGGATCCCTCGATGTTACTGTCTGTACATAGACAGTGACATTAGGGGCTTTGTAATGTGAGAATTCCAAGTCGGAGCGCTGGCAGCGCTGTGGCCGGGAATTACGCTTGTAGAGAAAGCCTCTCACTTTACTGTGCATATATGGCTTTAAATATCCTTATTTGGCTTTAAACTCTGGAGTCCCCGGCCAGAGCATCGCAAGCACTCACTGGCCGGGAACTCCTGACTTGGGAAAGCCCTTGATGTCACTTTCACTATATGGACAGTGATGTTAGGAGTTTAAAAACCCAGGAATCCATGGCCAGAGCGTCGGCAATGCTCTGGTTAGTGATTACTCTCCTGGAAGGAGCCCCTGATGTCTGTCAATTGTTATGGTAGTAGTCGGATATGATCTTTAATAAATTGAAACCATTTTTTTAAGCTTTAAGAACAAGGTTTGACAATGATAAGTTCTACCCATGTGTATCTAATGCTGATATGTATCCATGCTCCTTACTCATTTTAATATTGTGTGATTAAACTTGGTAACTTGGTATGCTTGGCTGACTGTACTGTATGATCAGAAGTAGTAACTAGATGTTTAAGAATCAGATTCAGATAAGTTTTAGTAATGATACTTAGTTCAACAGATAGAGAGGTCCTATAGGGGAGGACCAAGTCAATGTGAGCTTGAAACTCTGAACAAATAAATACCAAGTCAGGCAGAGTAAAAAGTAAATTTAGATTAAAAAGTTACTATTAAAATACAAACCACACAGCTCTTCAAGGTAGAGTTTGAGAAGCTACATAATATACCCTCCTGCTACTTTGCCTAAATGGTGAGCAAATAGAAATTTTTCTACCTAAAATGGCAGAAAACACACCATTTTGGAGATGGAAAGGACGGCTAGAGGGGAAATGGAGGAGGCCGTAGTTTTTTAATTACATTTTTTTCTTTGGTGTTTTTTTTTTTCCATTTGCTAACGATTTAGTCAAAGTAGCTCAAAAGTAAATGTCTTTATAATACATGATATTGTAAAGTAATGTAATGGGAAATTTTGGCGCATGCCCATTTTGAGTAAAAATTTTAGCTTTTTGAGACATTATGCTGTTTTCGCGTCTTTTCAGCTAGTAAGTCGGGACCAGCGGGAGAGCAGATCTCCTGCATGACATATTTAATTTACACCTGCGGATATTATAGCTGACATCTATGCTAACTGGTGTAGATGTCAGTTTGTGCAGCACTGAGAACCCAAGTTGCGCCATATTTATTCAGAGCTGTGGGCTTCTTGGAGTATGTTCACATTCAATTTCTTCTTTTCGTCAGAGGTATTCGTTGGGAGAAGTCTCTACGTATACCTCCAACGGAAGGCTGTATAGGCATAGAGTGGGATATATCACCTGAACTCCCCGGGCACAGCGTTACTTTAATACTTTAAGCACTAGGCTCGGAAAGCCCCTGACGTTAGCAACGCTCTGACTGGGGATTCTGCTCCTAGGGAAGCCCCTGACAACACTGTCCATAAATGGACACTGACGTTAGGAGCTTTAAGATGCCAAAATCCTAGGCCAGAACACTGGCATTGCACTGGCTGGGGATTCCACTCCTGGAGGGAGCCCCTGACGTCACTGTCCATATATGGATTCTGCTCCTGGAGGATCCCTTGATGTTACTGTCTGTATATAGACAGTGACATTAGGGGCTTTGTAATGTGAGAATTCCAAGTCGGAGCGTTGGCAGCGCTGTGGCCGGGAATTACGCTTGTAGAGAAAGCCTCTCACTTTACTGTGCATATATGGCTTTAAATATCCTTATTTGGCTTTAAACTCTGGAGTCCCCGGCCAGAGCATCGCAAGCACTCACTGGCCGGGAACTCCTGACTTGGGAAAGCCCTTGATGTCACTTTCACTATATGGACAGTGATGTTAGGAGTTTAAAAACCCAGGAATCCATGGCCAGAGCGTCGGCAATGCTCTGGTTAGTGATTACTCTCCTGGAAGGAGCCCCTGATGTCTGTCAATTGTTATGGTAGTAGTCGGATATGATCTTTAATAAATTGAAACCATTTTTTTAAGCTTTAAGAACAAGGTTTGACAATGATAAGTTCTACCCATGTGTATCTAATGCTGATATGTATCCATGCTCCTTACTCATTTTAGTATTGTGTGATTGAACTTGGTAACTTGGTATGCTTGGCTGACTGTACTGTATGATCAGAAGTAGTAACTAGATGTTTAAGAATCAGATTCAGATAAGTTTTAGTAATGATACTTAGTTCAACAGATAGAGAGGTCCTATAGTAGAGGACCAAGTCAATGTGAGCTTGAAATTTTGAATAAATAAATACCAAGCCAGGCAGAGTAAAAAGTAAATTTAGATTAAAAAGTTACTATTAAAATACAAACCACACAGCTCTTCAAGGTAGAGTTTGAGAAGCTGCATAATATACCCTCCTGCTACTTTGCCTAAATGGTGAGCAAATATAAATTTTTCTACCTAAAATGGCAGAAAACACACCATTTTGGAGATGGAAAGGACGGCTAGAGGGGAAATGGAGGAGGCCGTAGTATTTTAATTAAATTTTTTTCCTTGGTGTTTTTTTTTTCCATTTGCTAACGATTTAGTCAAAGTAGCTCAAAAGTAAATGTCTTTATAATACATGATATTGTAAAAGAATGTAATGGGAAATTTTGGCGCATGCCCGTTTTGAGTAAAAATGTTAGCTTTTTGAGACATTATGCTGTTTTTGCGTCTTTTCTGCTAGTAAGTCGGGACCAGCGGGAGAGCAGATCTCCTGCATAACATATTTAATTTACACCTACGGATATTATAGCTGACATCTATGCTAACTGGTATAGATGTCAGTTTGTGCAGCACTGACAACCCAAGTTGCGCCATATTTATTCAGAGCTGTGGGCTTCTTGGAGTATGTTTACATTCAATTTCTTCTTTTCGTCAGAGGTATGCGTTGGGAGAAGTCTCTACGTATACCTCCAACGGAAGGCTGTATAGGCATAGAGTGGGATATATCACCTGAACTCCCCGGGCACAGCGTTACTTTAAGCACTAGGCTCGGAAAGCCCCTGACGTTAGCAACGCTCTGACTGGGGATTCTGCTCCTAGGGAAGCTCCTGACAACACTGTCCATAAATGGACACTGACGTTAGGAGCTTTAAGATGCCAACATCCTAGGCCAGAACACTGGCATTGCACTGGCTGGGGATTCCACTCCTGGAGGGAGCCCCTGACGTCACTGTCCATATATGGATTCTGCTCCTGGAGGATCCCTTGATGTTACTGTCTGTACATAGACAGTGACATTAGGGGCTTTGTAATGTGAGAATTCCAAGTCGGAGCGTTGGCAGCGCTGTGGCCGGGAATTACGCTTGTAGAGAAAGCCTCTCACTTTACTGTGCATATATGGCTTTAAATATCCATTTTTGGCTTTAAACTCTGGAGTCCCCGGCCAGAGCATCGCAAGCACTCACTGGCCGGGAACTCCTGACTTGGGAAAGCCCTTGATGTCACTTTCACTATATGGAAAGTGATGTTAGGAGTTTAAAAACCCAGGAATCCATGGCCAGAGCGTCGGCAATGCTCTGGTTAGTGATTACTCTCCTGGAAGGAGCCCCTGATGTCTGTCAATTGTTATGGTAGTAGTCGGATATGATCTTTAATAAATTGAAACCATTTTTTTAAGCTTTAAGAACAAGGTTTGACAATGATAAGTTCTACCCATGTGTAGCTAATGCTGATATGTATCCATGCTCCTTACTCATTTTAATATTGTGTGATTGAACTTGGTAACTTGGTATGCTTGGCTGACTGTACTGTATGATCAGAAGTAGTAACTAGATGTTTAAGAATCAGATTCAGATAAGTTTTAGTAATGATACTTAGTTCAACAGATAGAGAGGTCCTATAGGGGAGGACCAAGTCAATGTGAGCTTGAAACTCTGAACAAATAAATACCAAGTCAGGCAGAGTAAAAAGTAAATTTAGATTACAAAGTTACTATTAAAATACAAACCACACAGCTCTTCAAGGTAGAGTTTGAGAAGCTGCATAATATACCTTCCTGCTACTTTGCCTAGATGGTGAGCAAATAGAAATTTTTCTACCTAAAATGGCAGAAAACACACCATTTTGGAGATGGAAAGGACGGCTAGAGGGGAATTGGAGGAGGCCGTAGTTTTTTAATTACATTTTTTTCCTTGGTGTTTTTTTTTTTCCATTTGCTAACGATTTAGTCAAAGTAGCTCAAAAGTAAATGTCTTTATAATACATGATATTGTAAAGTAATGTAATGGGAAATTTTGGCGCATGCCCGTTTTGAGTAAAAATTGTAGCTTTTTGAGACTTAATGCTGTTTTCGAGTCTTTTCAACTAGTAAGTCGGGACCAGCGGGAGAGCAGATCTCCTGCATGACATATTTAATTTACACCTGCGGATATTATAGCTGACATCTATGCTAACTGGTGTAGATGTCAGTTTGTGCAGCACTGACAACCCAAGTTGCGCTATATTTATTCAGAGCTGTGGGCTTCTTGGAGTATGTTCACATTCAATTTTTTCTTTTCGTCAGAGGTATGCGTTGGGAGAAGTCTCTACGTATACCTCCAACGGAAGGCTGTATAGGCATAGAGTGGGATATATCACCTGAACTCCTCGGGCACAGCGTTACTTTAAGCACTAGGCTCGGAAAGCCCCTGACGTTAGCAACGCTCTGACTGGGGATTCTGCTCCTAGGGAAGCCCCTGACAACACTGTCCATAAATGGACACTGACGTTAGGAGCTTTAAGATGCCAAAATCCTAGGCCAGAACACTGGCATTGCACTGGCTGGGGATTCCACTCCTGGAGGGAGCCCCTGACGTCACTGTCCATATATGGATTCTGCTCCTGGAGGATCCCTTGATGTTACTGTCTGTACATAGACAGTGACATTAGGGGCTTTGTAATGTGAGAATTCCAAGTCGGAGCGTTGGCAGCGCTGTGGCCGGGAATTACGCTTGTAGAGAAAGCCTCTCACTTTACTGTGCATATATGGCTTTAAATATCCATATTTGGCTTTAAACTCTGGAGTCCCCGGCCAGAGCATCGCAAGCACTCACTGGCCGGGAACTCCTGACTTGGGAAAGCCCTTGATGTCACTTTCACTATATGGACAGTGATGTTAGGAGTTTAAAAACCCAGGAATCCATGGCCAGAGCGTCGGCAATGCTCTGGTTAGTGATTACTCTCCTGGAAGGAGCCCCTGATGTCTGTCAATTGTTATGGTAGTAGTCGGATATGATCTTTAATAAATTGAAAACATTTTTTTAAGCTTTAAGAACAAGGATTGACAATGGTAAGTTCTACCCATGTGTATCTAATGCTGATATGTATCCATGCTCCTTACTCATTTTAATATTGTGTGATTGAACTTGGTAACTTGGTATGCTTGGCTGACTGTACTGTATGATCAGAAGTAGTAACTAGATGTTTAAGAATCAGATTCAGATAAGTTTTAGTAATGATACTTAGTTCAACAGATAGAGAGGTCCTATAGGGGAGGACCAAGTCAATGTGAGCTTGAAACTCTGAACAAATAAATACCAAGTCAGGCAGAGTAAAAAGTAAATTTAGATTACAAAGTTACTATTAAAATACAAACCACACAGCTCTTCAAGGTAGAGTTTGAGAAGCTGCATAATATACCTTCCTGCTACTTTGCCTAAATGGTGGGCAAATAGAAATTTTTCTACCTAAAATGACAGAAAACACACCATTTTGGAGATGGAAAGGACGGCTAGAGGGTGAAATGGAGGAGGCCGTAGTTTTTTAATTACATTTTTTTCCTTGGTGTTTTTTTTTTCTATTTGCTAACGATTTAGTCAAAGTAGCTCAAAAGTAAATGTCTTTATAATACATGATATTGTAAAGTAATGTAATGGGAAATTTTGGCGCATGCCCGTTTTGAGTAAAAATTTGAGCTTTTTGAGACTTTATGCTGTTTTCACGTCTTTTCAACTAGTAAGTCGGGACCAGCGGGAGAGCAGATCTCCTGCATGACATATTTAATTTACACCTGCGGATATTATAGCTGACATCTATGCTAACTGGTGTAGATGTCAGTTTGTGCAGCACTGACAACCCAAGTTGCGCTATATTTATTCAGAGCTGTGGGCTTCTTGGAGTATGTTCACATTCAATTTTTTCTTTTCGTCAGAGGTATGCGTTGGGAGAAGTCTCTACGTATACCTCCAACGGAAGGCTGTATAGGCATAGAGTGGGATATATCACCTGAACTCCTCGGGCACAGCGTTACTTTAAGCACGAGGCTCGGAAAGCCCCTGACGTTAGCAACGCTCTGACTGGGGATTCTGCTCCTAGGGAAGCCCCTGACAACACTGTCCATAAATGGACACTGACGTTAGGAGCTTTAAGATGCCAAAATCCTAGGCCAGAACACTGGCATTGCACTGGCTGGGGATTCCACTCCTGGAGGGAGCCCCTGACGTCACTGTCCATATATGGATTCTGCTCCTGGAGGATCCCTTGATGTTACTGTCTGTACATAGACAGTGACATTAGGGGCTTTGTAATGTGAGAATTCCAAGTCGGAGCGTTGGCAGCGCTGTGGCCGGGAATTACGCTTGTAGAGAAAGCCTCTCACTTTACTGTGCATATATGGCTTTAAATATCCATATTTGGCTTTAAACTCTGGAGTCCCCGGCCAGAGCATCGCAAGCACTCACTGGCCGGGAACTCCTGACTTGGGAAAGCCCTTGATGTCACTTTCACTATATGGACAGTGATGTTAGGAGTTTAAAAACCCAGGAATCCATGGCCAGAGCGTCGGCAATGCTCTGGTTAGTGATTACTCTCCTGGAAGGAGCCCCTGATGTCTGTCAATTGTTATGGTAGTAGTCGGATATGATCTTTAATAAATTGAAAACATTTTTTTAAGCTTTAAGAACAAGGATTCACAATGGTAAGTTCTACCCATGTGTATCTAATGCTGATATGTATCCATGCTCCTTACTCATTTTAATATTGTGTGATTGAACTTGGTAACTTGGTATGCTTGGCTGACTGTACTGTATGATCAGAAGTAGTAACTAGATGTTTAAGAATCAGATTCAGATAAGTTTTAGTAATGATACTTAGTTCAACAGATAGAGAGGTCCTATAGGGGAGGACCAAGTCAATGTGAGCTTGAAACTCTGAACAAATAAATACCATGTCAGGCAGAGTAAAAAGTAAATTTAGATTAAAAAGTTACTATTAAAATACAAACCACACAGCTCTTCAAGGTAGAGTTTGAGAAGCTGCATAATATACCCTCCTGCTACTTTGCCTAAATGGTGGGCAAATAGAAATTTTTCTACCTAAAATGACAGAAAACACACCATTTTGGAGATGGAAAGGACGGCTAGAGGGTGAAATGGAGGAGGCCGTAGTTTTTTAATTACATTTTTTTCCTTGGTGTTTTTTTTTTTCCATTTGCTAACGATTTAGTCAAAGTAGCTCAAAAGTAAATGTCTTTATAATACATGATATTGTAAAGTAATGTAATGGGAAATTTTGGCGCATGCCCGTTTTGAGTAAAAATTTGAGCTTTTTGAGACTTTATGCTGTTTTCACGTCTTTTCAACTAGTAAGTCGGGACCAGCGGGAGAGCAGATCTCCTGCATGACATATTTAATTTACACCTGCGGATATTATAGCTGACATCTATGCTAACTGGTGTAGATGTCAGTTTGTGCAGCACTGACAACCCAAGTTGCGCTATATTTATTCAGAGCTGTGGGCTTCTTGGAGTATGTTCACATTCAATTTTTTCTTTTCGTCAGAGGTATGCGTTGGGAGAAGTCTCTACGTATACCTCCAACGGAAGGCTGTATAGGCATAGAGTGGGATATATCACCTGAACTCCTCGGGCACAGCGTTACTTTAAGCACTAGGCTCGGAAAGCCCCTGACGTTAGCAACGCTCTGACTGGGGATTCTGCTCCTAGGGAAGCCCCTGACAACACTGTCCATAAATAGACACTGACGTTAGGAGCTTTAAGATGCCAAAATCCTAGGCCAGAACACTGGCATTGCACTGGCTGGGGATTCCACTCCTGGAGGGAGCCCCTGACGTCACTGTCCATATATGGATTCTGCTCCTGGAGGATCCCTTGATGTTACTGTCTGTACATAGACAGTGACATTAGGGGCTTTGTAATGTGAGAATTCCAAGTCGGAGCGTTGGCAGCGCTGTGGCCGGGAATTACACTTGTAGAGAAAGCCTCTCACTTTACTGTGCATATATGGCTTTAAATATCCTTATTTGGCTTTAAACTCTGGAGTCCCCGGCCAGAGCATCGCAAGCACTCACTGGCCGGGAACTCCTGACTTGGGAAAGCCCTTGATGTCACTTTCACTATATGGACAGTGATGTTAGGAGTTTAAAAACCCAGGAATCCATGGCCAGAGCGTCGGCAATGCTCTGGTTAGTGATTACTCTCCTGGAAGGAGCCCCTGATGTCTGTCAATTGTTATGGTAGTAGTCGGATATGATCTTTAATAAATTGAAACCATTTTTTTAAGCTTGAAGAACAAGGTTTGACAATGATAAGTTCTACCCATGTGTATCTAATGCTGATATGTATCCATGCTCCTTACTCATTTTAATATTGTGTGATTGAACTTGGTAACTTGGTATGCTTGGCTGACTGTACTGTATGATCAGAAGTAGTAACTAGATGTTTAAGAATCAGATTCAGATAAGTTTTAGTAATGATACTTAGTTCAACAGATAGAGAGGTCCTATAGGGGAGGACCAAGTCAATATGAGCTTGAAACTCTGAACAAATAAATACCAAGTCAGGCAGAGTAAAAAGTAAATTTAGATTAAAAAGTTACTATTAAAATACAAACCACACAGCTCTTCAAGGTAGAGTTTGAGAAGCTGCATAATATACCCTCCTGCTACTTTGCCTAAATGGTGAGCAAATAGAAATTTTTCTACCTAAAATGGCAGAAAACACACCATTTTGGAGATGGAAAGGACGGCTAGAGGGGAAATGGAGGAGGCCGTAGTTTTTTAATTACATTTTTTTCCTTGGTGTTTTTTTTTTCCATTTGCTAACGATTTAGTCAAAGTAGCTCAAAAGTAAATGTCTTTATAATACATGATATTGTAAAGTAATGTAATGGGAAATTTTGGCGCATGCCCGTTTTGAGTAAAAATTTTAGCTTTTTGAGACTTTATGCTGTTTTCGCGTCTTTTCAACTAGTAAGTCAGGACCAGCGGGAGAGCAGATCTCCTGCATGACATATTTAATTTACACCTGCGGATATTATAGCTGACATCTATGCTAACTGGTGTAGATGTCAGTTTGTGCAGCACTGACAACCCAAGTTGCGCCATATTTATTCAGAGCTGTGGGCTTCTTGGAGTATGTTCACATTCAATTTTTTCTTTTCGTCAGAGGTATGCGTCGGGAGAAGTCTCTACGTATACCTCCAACGGAAGGCTGTATAGGCATAGAGTGGGATATATCACCTGAACTCCCCGGGCACAGCGTTACTTTAAGCACTAGGCTCGGAAAGCCCCTGACTTTAGCAACGCTCTGACTGGGGATTCTGCTCCTAGGGAAGCCCCTGACAACACTGTCCATAAATGGACACTGACGTTAGGAGCTTTAAGATGCCAAAATCCTAGGCCAGAACACTGGCATTGCACTGGCTGGGGATTCCACTCCTGGAGGGAGCCCCTGACGTCACTGTCCATATATGGATTCTGCTCCTGGAGGATCCCTTGATGTTACTGCCTGTACATAGACAGTGACATTAGGGGCTTTGTAATGTGAGAATTCCAAGTCGGAGCGTTGGCAGCACTGTGGCCGGGAATTACGCTTGTAGAGAAAGCCTCTCACTTTACTGTGCATATATGGCTTTAAATATCCATATTTGGCTTTAAACTCTGGAGTCCCCGGCCAGAGCATCGCAAGCACTCACTGGCCGGGAACTCCTGACTTGGGAAAGCCCTTGATGTCACTTTCACTATATGGACAGTGATGTTAGAAGTTTAAAAACCCAGGAATCCATGGCCAGAGCGTCGGCAATGCTCTGGTTAGTGATTACTCTCCTGGAAGGAGCCCCTGATGTCTGTCAATTGTTATGGTAGTAGTCGGATATATAATTACATAGTTACATAGTTAGTACGGCTGAAAAAAGACACATGTCCATCAAGTTCAACCAAGGGAATTGAAAAGGGAAGGAAAAATTTCTACACATAGGAGCTAATATTTTTTTGTTCTAGGAAATTATCTAACCCTTTTTTAAAGCCATCTACTGTCCCTGCTGTGACCAGCTCCTGCGGAAGACTAATGCATAAATTCACCGTTCTTACTGTAAAGAAGCCTTGTCGCCTCTGCAGCTTGAACCTTTTTTTCTCCAGACGGAGGGAGTGCCCCCTTGTTTTTTGAGGGGGTTTTACAAGGAACAGGATTTCACCATATTTTTTGTATGTGCCATTAATATATTTATATAAGTTAATCATGTCCCCCCTTAGTCGTCTTTTTTCAAGGCTAAATAGGTTTAATTCTTTCAATCTTTCCTCATAACTTAAATTCTCCATGCCCCTTATTAGCTTCGTTGCTCTTCTTTGTATTTTTTCCAACTCCAGGGCATCCTTTCTATGAACTGGAACCCAGAACTGGACTGCATATTCTAGATGAGGCCTCACTAATGCTTTGTAAAGTGGTAATATTACATCCCTGTCCCGCGAGTCCATGCCTCTTTTAATACACGACAATATCCTGCTGGCCTTTGAAGCAGCTGACTGACACTGCATGCTGTTATTGAGTTTATGATTTACAAGTACACCCAGATCCTTCTCAACAAGTGAATCCGCCAGTGTAGCTCCCCCTAGGACATATGATGCATGCAGGTTATTGGTACCCAGATGCATAACTTTACATTTATCTACATTAAACTTCATCTGCCAAGTGGACGCCCAAACACTTAGTTTGTTTAAATCTGCCTGTAATTCATGAACATCTTCCATAGTCTGAACTATATTACATAGCTTGGTGTCATCTGCAAAAATAGAAATCGTGCTATTAATCCCATCCTCTATATCATTAATAAATAAGTTGAATAATAGGGGTCCCAGCACTGAACCCTGGGGTACACCACTTATAACCGGTGACCATTCAGAGAAGGAATCATTGACCACAACTCTCTGGATACGGTCCTTGAGCCAATTCTCAATCCAATTACAAACTATATTTTCTAAACCTATAGTCCTTAATTTACCCATTAGGCGTCTATGGGGGACAGTGTCAAATGCCTTTGCAAAGTCCAAAAACACTAAACCCACAGCGGCCCCTCTGTCTAGACTTCTGCTCACCTCTTCATAAAAACAGATTAGGTTGGTTTGACAACTTCTGTCCTTAGTAAAACCGTGCTGGCTGTCACTTATAATACTATTTATTGTCACATAATCCTGTATATAGTCCCTCAATAGCCCCTCAAACATTTTCCCCACGATGGATGTTAAGCTTACTGGTCTATAATTACCCGGGGAAGACCTAGAGCCCTTTTTGAAAATAGGCACCACATTTGCCCTGCGCCAGTCCCTTGGCACTATACCAGTCACTAGAGATTCTCTGAATATTATGAAAAGGGGGACAGAAATAACTGAACTAAGCTCTTTAAGAATTCTAGGGTGTAACCCATTTGGTCCCGGGGCCTTGTGCACATTTATTTTATTTTATTTAGCTTGGACCATCTCTACATTCATCCAGTTCAGTATATCAACTGATATATTAACAGCACTGGCACCGGCTACATCAGCTGCTCCTTCTTCAGTTGTATATACAGAGCTAAAGAACCCATTTAATAACTCTGCCTTCTCTTGATCCCCTGTGATCAACTCCCCATTACCATTATCTAGGGGTCCTACATGTTCAGACCTGGGCTTTTTTGCATTTATATGCTTGAAGAATTTTTTGGGATTTGTTTTACTATCCCTGGCCACCTGCCTTTCATTTAGTATTTTTTCTAATTTTATTACATTTTTACAGATTTTATTAAGCTCTTTATATTTTACAAAGGCTACAGCTGTACCCTCAGATTTGTATTTTTTAAATGCCCTTTTTTTGTCATGTATTGCCCCTTTCACAGAAGGTGTAAGCCATGTGGGGTTTAATTTGAGTCGTTTATACTTGTTACCTGTAGGAATAAATTTTGCACTATAATAACTCAAAGTAGATTTGAAAATCTCCCATTTATCATTTGTTCCATTATTTGACATTAGTTCTTCCCAGTCCATATCCTGAATTGCAGCCCTCATCCTGGGGAAATTGGCTTTCTTAAAATTAAATGTTTTTGCCCTCCCAGCCTGCGTTTGTTTTTTACAGTATAGGTAAAATGTAACTATATTATGATCACTGTTACCGAGGTTTTCACGAACATTGACATTCCCAACAAGATCTGCATTATTAGAAATGACTAGATCCAACAGAGCTTCACCTCTAGTCGGGTCTTCCACAAACTGGCCCATAAAATTTTCCTGCAACAGGTTGAGGAAATGTCTCCCCTTTGCAGTTGAAGCCGAACCATGACACCAATTAATATCCCGGAAATTAAAATCTCCCATTATCACTACAGTACCCGCCTGTGCAGCCCGCTCCATCTGTTTATATAGCTGAACTTCCATCTCCTCAGTTATATTGGGGGGTCTATAGATTACACCAAAAGTAATTTTTTCAGTGTTTACCTCCCTTTCTAGTTCCACCCACAAGGTTTCAACCTCCTCACAGTATTCACCCACTATTGTCTCTTTCACACTCGCCTTCATATAATTTCTCACATACAGACATACACCACCGCCTTTCCTATTTGTCCTGTCTTTACGAAAAAGTGTAAAACCCTGTAGATTTACAGCCCAGTCATGTGAAGAGTCCAGCCATGTTTCAGCAACACCAACTATATCTATATTTTCTTCCAGTATCAAGGCCAATTCATTAAAGATCAGTATGATCTTTAATGAATTGAAACCATTTTTTTAAGCTTTAAGAACAAGGTTTGACAATGGTAAGTTCTACCCATGTGTATCTAATGCTGATATGTATCCATGCTCCTTACTCATTTTAATATTGTGTGTTTGAACTTGGTAACTTGGTATGCTTGGCTGACTGTACTGTATGATCAGAAGTAGTAACTAGATGTTTAAGAATCAGATTCAGATAAGTTTTAGTAATGATACTTAGTTCAACAGATAGAGAGGTCCTATAGGGGAGGACCAAGTCAATGTGAGCTTGAAACTCTGAACAAATAAATACCAAGTCAGGCAGAGTAAAAAGTAAATTTAGATTAAAAAGTTACTATTAAAATACAAACCACACAGCTCTTCAAGGTAGAGTTTGAGAAGCTGCATAATATACCCTCCTGCTACTTTGCCTAAATGGTGAGCAAATAGAAATTTTTCTACCTAAAATGGCAGAAAACACACCATTTTGGAGATGGAAAGGACGGCTAGAGGGGAAATGGAGGAGGCCGTAGTTTTTTAATTACATTTTTTTCCTTGGTGTTTTTTTTTTTCCATTTGCTAACGATTTAGTCAAAGTAGCTCAAAAGTAAATGTCTTTATAATACATGATATTGTAAAGTAATGTAATGGGAAATTTTGGCGCATGCCCGTTTTGAGTAAAAATTTGAGCTTTTTGAGACTTTATGCTGTTTTCACGTCTTTTCAACTAGTAAGTCGGGACCAGCGGGAGAGCAGATCTCCTGCATGACATATTTAATTTACACCTGTGGATATTATAGCTGGCCTCTATGCTAACTGGTGTAGATGTCAGTTTGTGCAGCACTGACAACCCAAGTTGCGCCATATTTATTCAGAGCTGTGGGCTTCTTGGAGTATGTTCACATTCAATTTTTTCTTTTTGTCAGAGGTATGCGTCGGGACAAGTCTCTACGTATACCTCCAACGGAAGGCTGTATAGGGATAGAGTGGGATATATCACCTGAACTCCCCGGGCACAGCGTTACTTTAAGCACTAGGCTCGGAAAGCCCATGACGTTAGCAACGCTCTGACTGGGGATTCTGCTCCTAGGGAAGCCCCTGACAACACTGTCCATAAATGGACACTGACGTTAGGAGCTTTAAGATGCCAAAATCCTAGGCCAGAACACTGGCATTGCACTGGCTGGGGATTCCACTCCTGGAGGGAGCCCCTGACGTCACTGTCCATATATGGATTCTGCTCCTGGAGGATCCCTTGATGTTACTGTCTGTACATAGACAGTGACAGTAGGGGCTTTGTAATGTGAGAATTCCAAGTCGGAGCGTTGGCAGCGCTGTGGCCGGGAATTATGCTTGTAGAGAAAGCCTCTCACTTTACTGTGCATATATGGCTTTAAATATCCATATTTGGCTTTAAACTCTGGAGTCCCCGGCCAGAGCATCGCAAGCACTCACTGGCCGGGAACTCCTGACTTGGGAAAGCCCTTGATGTCACTTTCACTATATGGACAGTGATGTTAGGAGTTTAAAAACCCAGGAATCCATGGCCAGAGCGTCGGCAATGCTCTGGTTAGTGATTACTCTCCTGGAAGGAGCCCCTGATGTCTGTCAATTGTTATGGTAGTAGTCAGATATGATCTTTAATAAATTGAAACCATTTTTTTAAGCTTTAAGAACAAGGTTTGACAATGATAAGTTCTACCCATGTGTATCTAATGCTGATATGTATCCATGCTCCTTACTCATTTTAATATTGTGTGATTGAACTTGGTAACTTGGTATGCTTGGCTGACTTTACTGTATGATCAGAAGTAGTAACTAGATGTTTAAGAATCAGATTCAGATAAGTTTTAGTAATGATACTTAGTTCAACAGATAGAGAGGTCCTATAGGGGAGGACCAAGTCAATGTGAGCTTGAAACTCTGAACAAATAAATACCAAGTCAGGCAGAGTAAAAAGTACATTTAGATTAAAAAGTTACTATTAAAATACAAACCACACAGCTCTTCAAGGTAGAGTTTGAGAAGCTGCATAATATACCCTATTGCTACTTTGCCTAAATGGTGAGCAAATAGAAATTTTTCTACCTTAAATGGCAGAAAACACACCATTTTGGAGATGGAAAGGACGGCTAGAGGGGAAATGGAGGAGGCCGTAGTTTTTTAATTACATTTTTTTCCTTGGTGTTTTTTTTTTCCATTTGCTAACGATTTAGTCAAAGTAGCTCAAAAGTAAATGTCTTTATAATACATGATATTGTAAAGTAATGTAATGGGAAATTTTGGCGCATGCCCGTTTTGAGTAAAAATTTTAGCTTTTTGAGACATTATGCTGTTTTCACGTCTTTTCAGCTAGTAAGTCGGGACCAGCGGGAGAGCAGATCTCCTGCATGACATATTCAATTTACACCTGCGTATATTATAGCTGACATCTATGCTAACTGGTGTAGATGTCAGTTTGTGCAGCACTGACAACCCAAGTTGCGCCATATTTATTCAGAGCTGTGGGCTTCTTGGAGTATGTTCACATTCAATTTTTTCTTTTCGGCAGAGGTATGCGTTGGGGAAGTCTCTACGTATACCTCCAACGGAAGGCTGTATAGGCATAGAGTGGGTTATATCACCTGAAGTCCCCGGGCACAGCGTTACTATAAGCACTAGGCTCGGAAAACCCCTGACGTTAGCAACGCTCTGACTGGGGATTCTGCTCCTAGGGAAGCCCCTGACAACACTGTCCATATATGGATTCTGCTCCTGGAGGATCCCTTGATGTTACTGTCTGTACATAGACAGTGACTTTAGGGGCTTTGTAATGTGAGAATTCCAAGTCGGAGCGTTGGCAGCGCTGTGGCTGGGAATTACGCTTGTAGAGAAAGCCTCTCACTTTACTGTGCATATATGGCTTTAAATATCCATATTTGGCTTTAAACTCTGGAGTCCCCGGCCAGAGCATCGCAAGCACTCACTGGCCGGGAACTCCTGACTTGGGAAAGCCCTTGATGTCACTTTCACTATATGGACAGTGATGTTAGGAGTTTAAAAACCCAGGAATCCATGGCCAGAGCGTCGGCAATGCTCTGGTTAGTGATTTCTCTCCTGGAAGGAGCCCCTGATGTCTGTCAATTGTTATGGTAGTAGTCGGATATGATCTTTAATAAATTTAAACCATTTGTTTAAGCTTTAAGAACAAGGTTTGACAATGATAAGTTCTACCCATGTGTATCTAATGCTGATATGTATCCATGCTCCTTACTCATTTTAATATTGTGTGATTGAACTTGGTAACTTGGTATGCTTGGCTGACTGTACTGTATGATCAGAAGTAGTAACTAGATGTTTAAGAATCAGATTCAGATAAGTTTTAGTAATGATACTTAGTTCAACAGATAGAGAGGTCCTATAGGGGAGGACCAAGTCAATGTGAGCTTGAAACTCTGAACAAATAAATACCAAATCAGGCAGAGTAAAAAGTTAATTTAGATTAAAAAGTTACTATTAAAATACAAACCACACAGCTCTTCAAGGTAGAGTTTGAGAAGCTGCATAATATACCCTCCTGCTACTTTGCCTAAATGGTGAGCAAATAGAAATTGTTCTACCTAAAATGGCAGAAAACACACCATTTTGGAGATGGAAAGGACGGCTAGAGGGGAAATGGAGGAGGCCGTAGTTTTTTAATTACATCTTTTTCCTTGGTGTTTTTTTTTTTTCCATTTGCTAACGATTTAGTCAAAGTAGCTCAAAAGTAAATGTCTTTATAATACATGATATTGTAAAGTAATGTAATGGGAAATTTTGGTGCATGCCCGTTTTGAGTAAAAATTTTAGCTTTTTGAGACATTATGCTGTTTTCGCGTCTTTTCAGCTAGTAAGTCGGGACCAGCGGGAGAGCAGATCTCCTGCATGACATATTTAATTTACACCTGCGGATATTATAGCTGACATCTATGCTAACTGGTGTAGATGTCAGTTTGTGCAGCACTGACAATCCAAGTTGCGCCATATTTATTCAGAGCTGTGGGCTTCTTGGAGTATGTTCGCATTCAATTTTTTCTTTTCGGCAGAGGTATGCGTTGGGAGAAGTCTCTACGTATACCTCCAACGGAAGGCTGTATAGGCATAGAGTGGGATATATCACCTGAACTCCCCGGGCACAGCGTTACTTTAAGCACTAGCCTCGGAATGCCCCTGACATTAGCAACGCTCTGACTGGGGATTCTGCACCTAGGGAAGCCCCTGACAACACTGTCCATAAATGGACACTGACGTTAGGAGCTTTAAGATGCCAAAATCCTAGGCCAGAACACTGGCATTGCACTGGCTGGGGATTCCACTCCTGGAGGGAGCCCCTGACGTCACTGTCCACATATGGATTCTGCTTGCTCCTGGAGGATCCCTTGATGTTACTGTCTGTACATAGACAGTGACATTAGGGGCTTTGTAATGTGAGAATTCCAAGTCGGAGCGTTGGCAGCGCTGTGGCCGGGAATTACGCTTGTAGAGAAAGCCTCTCACTTTACTGTGCATATATAGCTTTAAATATCCATATTTGGCTTTAAACTCTGGAGTCCCCGGCCAGAGCATCGCAAGCACTCACTGGCCGGGAACTCCTGACTTGGGAAAGCCCTTGATGTCACTTTCACTATATGGACAGTGATGTTAGGAGTTTAAAAACCCAGGAATCCATGGCCAGAGCGTCGGCAATGCTCTGGTTAGTGATTACTCTCCTGGAAGGAGCCCCTGATGTCTGTCAATTGTTATGGTAGTAGTCGGATATGATCTTTGATAAATTGAAACCATTTTTTTAAGCTTTAAGAACAAGGTTTGACAATGATAAGTTCTACCCATGTGTATCTTTTCTTTTCAATTTTCTTTTTATTGTTTTAAACAAAAGTGAATCATACAACTGAATAGCAAAAGGTTGATTTAACAGCATATGAAGGTACAATCAAGCAAATGATAAGTGTCAATTTATACAGTGTAACATTGCATACGCAGCTATGCCGTAACATTCAGGTTAAGATACAAATTTGGAACAATACATTATAAGAGTATAATAATAGTACTCGGTTGTAAAGGGGCCAAATGGGGGGAGGGTAGGGGGAAAAATGAACGAGAGGGAGTAGGAGGGGAAGGGGTTGAGAGAGATTTACAAGATATTTTTTTCTAAGACAAGAAATATCGGTTACAGTTATACAAGTTAGTCGCAAACTTACAAATCCAACAAGGTGACCCATCGGATCTGGCTATTGTGTATTCAAGGCTACGTCCAAGAACTGATCTGAGGAGCGGAATATTGTCCAGGGTCTCCAGATCTCTATAAATTTAGTATATGAGCGGTTAGAGAGTGCTGCTATTTCTTCTATATAGTAAATTTGCTCTACCTTGGTTATCCATTGAGAGAGCGTGGGGACTTGCATCGATCTCCAGTTTGGGGGGATGAGAAGTTTGGCCCCCGATAAGAGGTGTTTAACGAGAGTGTTTGTGGATTTACTTATTTTTGCCAATGGAAGGTTAAGAAAGATGGTAGCTGGGGGTATTTGGATTGAGATGTCACAGATTCTTGCTATAAGATCTAATACAGGTATCCAATAACGTTGGATCTTAGCGCATGACCACCAGATATGGATGTAAGATCCGGTTTCCCCCAAACATCTCCAACATGTGTCTGGGTTTGAAGGGTACCAGAGATGTGTTTTATCCGGTGTGGTATACCATCGTGACACTAACTTATAAGAGTTTTCTTGTGTTTTAATACACTGGGAGGGACCATGGGAATTCCTGTAAAGGATATTTGTATCTTTTTTATTTAAGGTAATGGAGAGATCCTTTTCCCAGAGTGCGATATATGATCTTTTGAAAGGGACGTTCCTATTAATTAACAATTTATAAATCTGAGAAACACATTTCCGTGGGTTTTTTACTTGTCCGAGGAAGGATTCAAAGATAGTCAAGGGTCTTTCCAAGGAACCTGCTGTGAGGTATGGTAGGTTTGCTTGTTTTAGGGACATATAGTGCATTAAATGGAGATCCGGAAGGTTTGGATTTTCGGTCCAAGTCTGTAAGGATATGATCGTCCCATCAGCTAGTATGGAGTCTAGAGTATCAGTCAATCTGACCGAAGGGTTACTAGTGTGACTTCCCAAACCCTCTTGGTATAAATCCACCAAGTCTGAGATACGTGTCAGTGGGGATGGTGTGGGAACCAGTAGGTCCCTAAAGAGAGAGAGTGATTTTATTGTTAACTTGGTCAGAGCATTTTTAAATGAAAGGTTTGTTATGCTGTCTGGGTGTGCAAGTAGCAATGCTCTGAGAGGAACAGGGGCTAGGAGTTCCTCAATTGAGACCCATAATTTATTCTCCGGTTTCCGAAACCAGTCTACAGTCCTGGATATCGAAGCCGTGTGGTAATAGTTCTTAAAATCAGGAGCCCCAATTCCTCCCAGGGATTTAGGCAGTGAAAGCGTCTCTGCACTAATTTTGGGGTGCCTGCCATTCCAAATATATTGAAATATCATTGAGCGAAGTTTCGTGAAGTAAGATTGTGGAATGTGAATAGGTAACATTTGGAATAGGTAGTTAAATTTGGGGAGGATTAACCCTTTAATCAAGTTTTTCCTGCCCATCCAGGAAATAAAGGGAGCTAACCAGGATTCTATAATGACTTTAGTGCCGGCCAAGAGAGGGAGATAGTTTAAGGCGAAGTGGTCAGGCCAATGTTTACACAATTTGACTCCCAAGTACGTAATGCATTTTGAAGGCCACTTAATTGGATATCGGGATTCTAGTAATCGTGTCGTAGAGTTAGAAACATTGATCCCTAAGGCTTCGGATTTTTCTGCGTTGATTTTGAAATTGGACAGAGCACTAAATTTAGAAAAAATTTCGAGGACTGCCGGTATTTCTGAAATCGGGTCAGACATGATTATGAGTAAATCATCTGCAAATACTGCTGTCTTGTGATGTGTTGATTGAGTTGTGATACCTTTTATATCTGGGTTTTGTCTGATAGTTTGGATTAATGACTCCATCACAAGGACAAACAGAAGTGGTGATAGCGGGCAGCCTTGTCTAGTTCCATTTAGGATTTGAAAGCTAGATGAGAGGGTTCCGTTAATACGGAGTTTAGCTGTTGGGGTGATATACATTTGTAGTATAGCTTGGGTGAAAATTTTAGGAATTCCAAATCGGTCTAAGGTTTCTTCCATAAAGGTCCAGTCTACCCTGTCGAAGGCCTTCTCTGCATCAGTGCTCAGGAATGTCATAGATCTGTTCTTCTCCTTAGCTAACTGTAGTAAATGCAATAGTCGTAGAGAGTTATCTTTCCCTTCCCTGCCCGAAACGAATCCCACTTGTTCCGGAGCAATCAAGTCCGGTAGTATCGGACTTAATCGATTGGCTAAGAGTTTTGCGAATATTTTTAGGTCAGTATTTAAAAGTGAGATAGGTTTGTAGTTACTACATAAGTCAGGGTCCTTACCGTCTTTGTGAATCAGGGTAATATGCGCTTCTAGAGTCTGTCTAGGAAAGCTAGAACCTTGTAGTATAGAGTTACACAAACCAAGGAGATGAGGTAGTAGTTCTTTCTGAAATACTTTATAGTAATGTATGGGAAGTCCGTCTGGTCCTGGACTTTTTCCCGAAGGGCACTTCGACAGGATAGACTGGAGCTCAGACTCCGTGACCGAATTCTGCAGAGTGGCTTGTTGTGTAGGGGAAAGTTGGGGCAAAGTTAGGGACGCAAGAAATGAGTTAATGATTTGTTTCCTACTGCTCCGCTCTCCATCAGTCTCTTGAGATCGAATTTGATAGAGGGAGGAGTAATAATTTACAAAAGCCTCTGAAATCAGATCAGTGTCGCTAGTTTTCAAACCATTAGGCAATTTCAGGGAGTGAATATAAGACCTGGATTTCCTCTTCTTTATCAACGAAATCATGAGTTTGGAGACTTTATCTCCGTGTATGAATATTTGATTTTTCCAATTAGAATAGAATTTGGCAGACTGCTTATTGAGTAAATCTTTTAGGGCCTGTCTTTTGACCGTGAGCGAGGCGAGGACATCTAGTGTTTGTACATTTTTGTGTTGCCTCTCCAGCTGAGAGATTTCCTCATATAACGCCGAAAGTTTCCGTCTTCTACTGCTATTTTGATACGAGCCAATAGAAATGAATTCACCTCTAATCACTGCCTTGTGGGCCTCCCAGATCACCGGCATAGGACATTGCTCTATAGTATTGATTTGGAAATAAGATAGTATAGCCGAGGCAACACGTTTCTTATTTGTTTCTGAGTTGAGTAAACTTTCGTTCAGGGACCATGCCTTTTGTCCAGCCGGTCTGTGTGTTAGCGAGGCTCGGAGCAGTAGGGGAGAGTGATCGGAGTGTATAGCGGTCAGAATTCGTACTTCCACAATGTTAGGCAATAACGAAAGAGGAAGAAAGAGGTAGTCTAGTCTCTGATACGAATTGTGCGGAGATGAGAAGTGCGTATAATCAATCGCATTTGGGTGCTTATATCGCCAGGTATCGATTAAGGGGAAGGATTGCAGTGATTTTTTAATTCGCGAAAGGGCTCTGCGTGAAAGCGAGGATTTCTTTGTAGAAGAATCGAGGTCCGGCTCCAGAGCCACGTTTAAGTCTCCCCCGCCAGACATATACGTTCCATAAAGGGCCTAACTGTGTCAAGTGCGGATGGGATCCATGACGCCTGATTGATATTAGTTACATATAGATTACCCAACGTAACTAAGGATCCCGCTAAGAGACCCTTTATGAATATATATCTGCCTTCGCTGTCAGAGAGTGAATCTTGTAAGACAAAGGGTACATGTTTAGCAAGGGCTATTGCAACTCCACATGAATTTTTGAACGGGGAATGCGAGTGAAACCATGTATTGTAATATGATTTATGAAAAGATGGCAATTTTTGGGCTCGTAGATTGGTTTCCTGAAACAATATAATGTCTGCTTTTGTGTTTTTAAGATATTGAAGGATTTGTGATCGTTTGACCGGAGAGTTTAGGCCTCTGACGTTATAAGAAACTATTGACCATGTTGTATGTGAGTCAGTCATAGTGACGTTGCAAATTGGATCCGTAAAGAGCGGGGTCTCTCTCGGGGATGTGTCCTAGAAATGGGACAGGGGAATAAGTAACATAGCTATAACTAGGGTATATTGTAACAGTACTGTAAATGCATCATCGGTGAATCGTGTCACCATGAACAGATGATGCAAGTGAACAATCGTCATTTGACGTAGAAGAGCAATAGAGAAAATGTTAGGTGAATGTTAACAGAATGGTGGTATTTAATCAGGTATAGGCACTTGGGTGAACAGAATGAACTGAGTGTACCTAGGGCTTTTTGAGGCTCTCAAATTAGTCGAAGTAGATATATCTTATATATGAGGTGAGTAATCTTCTGACTGTGGATATAAATCCCCCTACATATATAAACCCTAATAGAAGAAACAAAATGTAACTTAGTCGACATCAATATTGCGTAAGCAAAGCAGGTATGAGTTGCATCGAGTAGACGTCTCTATATAGTATCACATATATGTATTCCAGAAAACCGGTAATAAATGCAAAAAAACAAAAGAAAAACACAGATTTGGCTAAATCTCAGATTCAATTAAGACTAGCTATGCAAAATAACCACATAAAAAACTAGTCTCCGTTCACACTCGGTACAGTCCTTTGAAAGGATACATCTGGGTGTAATCCGTTGATTGGAGCATAAGACAATAAATACTTTATATTCAAGAAGGGTCCGACAATGAAGGGGACCTTGGAGCTTTGTGGGATCGCCGTCTTGCCCTTTGACCTTCGGGTGCCTGAACTGTTTCCCATTGAGGTAGTTGAGGGATATGTTGAAGACGAGCAGCGTCATGCACCATTTCTAGGTCGGGATAAGCCTCCAGAGATATGTCAAGTTCAGAGCAGATATTTCTGATGTCTGACGAGGATCTAGCTGTGAATCTCTTTCCATTAACAGAGAAGGAGAAACCAAACGGGAAGAGCCAACGAAATGGGATCTGCCTCTGTCTCAATGTAGACGTAAAGGGTTTCAGGAGCCTACGTTTGTATAAAGTGGTGGAAGCCAAGTCCTGGAAAATAGCAATTTGGGCCTCTCCATAGAGTATGTTTGTTGAGAGTCGGCTTTTCTGTATGATGCGATCTTTAATTCTGTAATCCAATATTCTGCAAATAATATCCCTCGAGGGATCTGAGGGGGATGGCTTTGGTCGGAGTGACCTGTGAGCCCTCTCAATAACTAGGTTTGGGTAATCTTCAGGGTCTAGGAATTTCCGGAACGTCTCGGTCAGAGCGGTAAGAATATCTTCGTTGGCAATTTACTCAGGCAGTCCGTTGATGCGCAGGTTGTTTCTCCTATCCCTGTTTTCATGGTCTTCTAGTATGGAATACATTTTATTAATGTGTGCTTCTTGTGACTGTAGACAGGTTGTGAGATCAGAAGAGGAGGAAAGCAAGGTCGTTTGCGTCTTTTCCAGTGCATCAACTCTATTACCCACTTGTAAGAGCTCTTGTTTGATTTCAGAAAGATCGTTGGCAAGTGGTTCAAGTGTTTTAGCTAAAATTCGCTTCATAAAGGATCTTGAGACTGGAAGTTCCTTATCCTCTATATTTTGGTCGTCTTCACTCATTTGCTCCAGCTCGGGTTCTCCCCGTTTTTGCGTAGCTTTTAAGGGTGAGATTGACTTGGAGTGACTCGACTTCCCCCCTTGTTTTTTTACAAATTTGTCCATCTCTGCTTGTGGAGTTTGCGGATGTGGGCCCGAAACCGTAGCTGTTTGTTTCGGACCGATTTTACCCATATTAACTAAGAAGATATCGTAGCGGAAGAATTTTCTCTATGTAAGCTCGCCACTGTTGTAAGTATATTACATATTCGTCGGTGGTCTTGAAGTGCGTGTAGAAGAAGCGATTGGTATAGCTGCGGTAATCTTAGCTTGACACCGGAGAAGTTGAGCTGTCCCTTGATACCCCTCTGGCTCTGCAGAGGGGGTCAGGTCTAAGCGAGTTCTGGCAGTTACAGTCGGTACTGATCGACGGACCAGCACCTGAAAAAAAATTGGGTCGAGGGCCCTTTAATTGGAGGAAACCTGCTTTGCTTTTTTTTTTTTTTAATTCAATTGGCGGACTTCAATGTCCAGGCGGAGGCTGGTGTAGCTGGAGTTATGAAAGGTGAGGATGGGGCTTTTGTGAGGTAAGGTGAGGTTGGGGGTGAGGCTGGTGCTGTGTATGTTGCAGCTGGAGTGTGCACAATCAGTTGCCTCCCAGAGGCTACTCACCGACCCCTAAAGACGTCCAGGCTGAGAGGAGACTAAACTGGCGGCCCCAGTCGTCTCAGTGGAGTTCCCAGATCCTCTGGGACGTGCTGTTATGCGGCTGAGGGCCGGAGGCGGGGACCAGGAAGTAGCCCTGCACTCTTCAGGTCTCCGGTCACTTGTCAGGCCCGCACCGTTCCGGGCCGCGCCTGCTGTACAAATCGAAGCCGCGGCTTCGGTCCCGCCAGCAGGCCGCAAAACCGGAAGTCGTCCGAGGCGGCTGAGACCGGCGTCAAAGTGATCAGCGAGGGGCGAGGAGAACCGTGACACTGATGGGGGCCCCGGGTTTGCAGTGGAAGAGGTCCGGATTACCCGGTATGAGGCTCGCTGATCAGGAGCTCCCTGTGAGTGAGTCCGTCCGGTCTCGCTGCTTGCCACGCCCCCTACCCATGTGTATCTAATGCTGATATGTATCCATGCTCCTTACTCATTTTAATATTGTGTGATTGAACTTGGTAACTTGGTATGCTTGGCTGACTGTACTGTATGATCAGAAGTAGTAACTAGATGTTTAAGAATCAGATTCAGATAAGTTTTAGTAATGATACTTAGTTCAACAGATAGAGAGGTCCTATAGGGGAGGACCAAGTCAATGTGAGCTTGAAACTCTGAACAAATAAATACCAAGTCAGGCAGAGTAAAAAGTACATTTAGATTACAAAGTTACTATTAAAATACAAACCACACAGCTCTTCAAGGTAGAGTTTGAGAAGCTGCATAATATACCCTCCTGCTACTTTGCCTAAATGGTGAGCAAATAGAAATTTTTCTACCTAAAATGGCAGAAAACACACCATTTTGGAGATGGAAAGGACGGCTAGAGGGGAAATGGAGGAGGCCGTAGTTTTTTAATTACATTTTTTTCCTTGGTGTTTTTTTTTTCCCATTTGCTAACGATTTAGTCAAAGTAGCTCAAAAGTAAATGTCTTTATAATACATGATATTGTAAAGTAATGTAATAGGAAATTTTGGCGCATGCCCGTTTTGAGTAAAAATTTTAGCTTTTTGAGACATTATGCTGTTTTCGCGTCTTTTCAGCTAGTAAGTCGGGACCAGCGGGAGAGCAGATCTCCTGCATGACATATTTAATTTACACCTGCGGATATTATAGCTGACATCTATGCTAACTGGTGTAGATGTCAGTTTGTGCAGCACTGACAACCCAAGTTGCGCCATATTTATTCAGAGCTGTGGGCTTCTTGGAGTATGTTCACATTCAATTTTTTCTTTTCGTCAGAGGTATGCGTTGGGAGAAGTCTCTACGTATACCTCCAACGCAAGGCTGTATAGGCATAGAGTGGGATATATCACCTGAACTCCCCGGGCACAGCGTTACTTTAAGCACTAGGCTCGGAAAGCCCCTGACGTTAGCAACGCTCTGACTGGGGATTCTGCTCCTAGGGAAGCCCCTGACAACACTGTCCATAAATGGACACTGACTTTAGGAGCTTTAAGATGCCAAAATCCTAGGCCAGAACACTGGCATTGCACTGGCTGGGGATTCCACTCCTGGAGGGAGCCCCTGACGTCACTGTCCATATATGGATTCTGCTCCTGGAGGATCCCTTGATGTTACTGTCTGTACATAGACAGTGACATTAGGGGCTTTGTAATGTGAGAATTCCAAGTCGGAGCGTTGGCAGCGCTGTGGCCGGGAATTACGCTTGTAGAGAAAGCCTCTCACTTTACTGTGCATATATGGCTTTAAATATCCATATTTGGCTTTAAACTCTGGAGTCCCCGGCCAGAGCATCGCAAGCACTCACTGGCCGGGAACTCCTGACTTGGGAAAGCCCTTGATGTCACTTTCACTATATGGACAGTGATGTTAAGAGTTTAAAAACCCAGGAATCCATGGCCAGAGCGTCGGCAATGCTCTGGTTAGTGATTACTCTCCTGGAAGGAGCCCCTGATGTCTGTCAATTGTTATGGTAGTAGTCGGATATGACCTTTAATAAATTTAAACCATTTTTTAAAGCTTTAAGAACAAGGTTTGACAATGATAAGTTCTACCCATGTGTATCTAATGCTGATATGTATCCATGCTCCTTACTCATTTTAATATTGTGTGATTGAACTTGGTAACTTGGTATGCTTGGCTGACTGTACTGTATGATCAGAAGTAGTAACTAGATGTTTAAGAATCAGATTCAGATAAGTTTTTGTAATGATACTTAGTTCAACAGATAGAGAGGTCCTATAGGGGAGGACCAAGTCAATGTGAGCTTGAAACTCTGAACAAATAAATACCAAGTCAGGCAGAGTAAAAAGTAAATTTAGATTAAAAAGTTACTATTAAAATACAAACCACACAGCTCTTCAAGGTAGAGTTTGAGAAGCTGCATAATATACCCTCCTGCTACTTTGCCTAAATGGTGAACAAATAGAAATTTTTCTACCTAAAATGGCAGAAAACACACCATTTTGGAGATGGAAAGGACGGCTAGAGGGGAAATGGAGGAGGCCGTAGTTTTTTAATTACATTTTTTTCCTTGGTGTTTTTTTTTCTCCATTTGCTAACGATTTAGTCAAAATAGCTCAAAAGTAAATGTCTTTATAATACATGATATTGTAAAGTAATGTAATGGGTAATTTTGGCGCATGCCCGTTTTGAGTAAAAATTTTAGCTTTTTGAGACCTTATGCTGTTTTCGCGTCTTTTCAACTAGTAAGTCGGGACCAGCGGGAGAGCAGATCTCCTGTATGACATATTTAATTTACACCTGCGGATATTATAGCTGACATCTATGCTAACTGGTGTAGATGTCAGTTTGTGCAGCACTGACAACCCAAGTTGCGCCATATTTATTCAGAGCTGTGGGCTTCTTGGAGTATGTTCACATTAAATTTTTTCTTTTCGTCAGAGGTATGCGTCGGGAGAAGTCTCTACGTACACCTCCGACGGAAGGCTGTATAGGCATAGAGTGGAATATATCACCTGAACTCCCCGGGCACAGCGTTACTTTAAGCACTAGGCTCGGAAAGCCCCTGACGTTAGCAACGCTCTGACTGGGGATTCTGCTCCTAGGGAAGCCCCTGACAACACTGTCCATAAATGGACACTGACGTTAGGAGCTTTAAGATGCCAAAATCCTAGGCCAGAACACTGGCATTGCACTGGCTGGGGATTCCACTCCTGGAGGGAGCCCCTGACGTCACTGTCCATATATGGATTCTGCTCCTGGAGGATCCCTTGATGTTACTGTCTGTACATAGACAGTGACATTAGGGGCTTTGTAATGTGAGAATTCCAAGTCGGAGCGTTGGCAGCGCTGTGGCCGGGAATTATGCTTGTAGAGAAAGCCTCTCACTTTACTGTGCATATATGGCTTTAAATATCCATATTTGGCTTTAAACTCTGGAGTCCCCGGCCAGAGCATCGCAAGCACTCACTGGCCGGGAACTCCTGACTTGGGAAAGCCCTTGATGTCACTTTCACTATATGGACAGTGATGTTAGGAGTTTAAAAACCCAGGAATCCATGGCCAGAGCGTCGGCAATGCTCTGGTTAGTGATTACTCTCCTGGAAGGAGCCCCTGATGTCTGTCAATTGTTATGGTAGTAGTCGGATATGATCTTTAATAAATTGAAACCATTTTTTTAAGCTTTAAGAACAAGGTTTGACAATGATAAGTTCTACCCATGTGTATCTAATGCTGATATGTATCCATGCTCCTTACTCATTTTAATATTGTGTGATTGAACTTGGTAACTTGGTATGCTTGGCTGACTTTACTGTATGATCAGAAGTAGTAACTAGATGTTTAAGAATCAGATTCAGATAAGTTTTAGTAATGATACTTAGTTCAACAGATAGAGAGGTCCTATAGGGGAGGACCAAGTCAATGTGAGCTTGAAACTCTGAACAAATAAATACCAAGTCAGGCAGAGTAAAAAGTAAATTTAGATTACAAAGTTACTATTAAAATACAAACCACACAGCTCTTCAAGGTAGAGTTTGAGAAGCTGCATAATATACCCTCCTTCTACTTTGCCTAAATGGTGAGCAAATAGAAATGTTTCTACCTAAAATGGCAGAAAACACACAATTTTGGAGATGGAAAGGACGGCTAGAGGGGAAATGGAGGAGGCCGTCGTTTTTTAATTACATTTTTTTCCTTGGTGTTTTTTTTTTTCCATTTGCTAACGATTTAGTCAAAGTAGCTCAAAAGTAAATGTCTTTATAATACATGATATTGTAAAGTAATGTAATGGGAAATTTTGGCGCATGCCCGTTTTGAGTAAAAAATTTAGCTTTTTGAGACTTTATGTTGTTTTCGCGTCTTTTCAACTAGTAAGTCGGGACCAGCGAGAGAGCAGATCTCCTGCATGACATATTTAATTTACACCTGCGGATATTATAGCTGACATCTATGCTAACTGGTGTAGATGTCAGTTTGTGCAGCACTGACAACCCAAGTTGCGCTACATTTATTCAGCGCTGTGGGCTTCTTGGAGTATGTTCACATTCATTTTTTTCTTTTCGTCAGAGGTATGCGTTGGGAGAAGTCTCTACGTATACCTCCAACGGAAGGCTGTATAGGCATAGAGTGGGATATATCACCTGAACTCCCCGGGCACAGCGTTACTTTAAGCACTAGGCTCGGAAAGCCCCTGACGTTAGCAACGCTCTGACTGGGGATTCTGCTCCTAGGGAAACCCCTGACAACACTGTCCATAAATGGACACTGACGTTAGGAGCTTTAAGATGCCAAAATCCTAGGCCACAACACTGGCATTTCACTGGCTGGGGATTCCACTCCTGGAGGGAGCCCCTGACGTCACTGTCCATATATGGATTCTGCTCCTGGAGGATCCCTTGATGTTACTGTCTGTACACAGACAGTGACATTAGGGGCTTTGTAATGTGAGAATTCCAAGTCGGAGCGTTGGCAGCGCTGTGGCCGGGAATTACACTTGTAGAGAAAGCCTCTCACTTTACTGTGCATATATGGCTTTACATATCCATATTTGGCTTTAAACTCTGGAGTCCCCGGCCAGAGCATCGCAAGCACTCACTGGCCGGGAACTCCTGACTTGGGAAAGCCTTTGATGTCACTTTCACTATATGGACAGTGACGTTAGGAGTTTAAAAACCCAGGAATCCATGGCCAGAGCGTCGGCAATGCTCTGGTCAGTGATTACTCTTCTGGAAGGAGCCCCTGATGTCTGTCAATTGTTATGGTAGTAGTCGGATATGATCTTTAATACATTTAAACCATTTTTTTAAGCTTTAAGAACAAGGTTTGACAATGATAAGTTCTACCCATGTGTATCTAATGCTGATATGTATCCATGCTCCTTACTCATTTTAATATTGTGTGATTGAACTTGGTATGCTTGGCTGACTGTACTGTATGATCAGAAGTAGTAACTAGATGTTTAAGAATCAGATTCAGATAAGTTTTAGTAATGATACTTAGTTCAACAGATAGAGAGGTCCTATAGGGGAGGACCAAGTCAATGTGAGCTTGAAACTCTGAACAAATAAATACCAAGTCAGGCAGAGTAAAAAGTAAATTTAGATTACAAAGTTACTATTAAAATACAAACCACACAGCTCTTCAAGGTAGAGTTTGAGAAGCTGCATAATATACCCTCCTGCTACTTTGCCTAAATGGTGAGCAAATAGAAATGTTTCTACCTAAAATGGCAGAAAACACACCATTTTGGAGATGGAAAGGACGGCTAGAGGGGAAATGGAGGAGGCCGTCGTTTTTTAATTACATTTTTTTCCTTGGTGTTTTTTTTTTTCCATTTGCTAACGATTTAGTCAAAGTAGCTCAAAAGTAAATGTCTTTATAATACATGATATTGTAAAGTAATGTAATGGGAAATTTTGGCGCATGCCCGTTTTGAGTAAAAATTTTAGCTTTTTGAGACTTTATGTTGTTTTCGCGTCTTTTCAACTAGTAAGTCGGGACCAGCGGGAGAGCAGATCTCCTGCATGACATATTTAATTTACACCTGCGGATATTATAGCTGACATCTATGCTAACTGGTGTAGATGTCAGTTTGTGCAGCACTGACAACCCAAGTTGCGCTACATTTATTCAGAGCTGTGGGCTTCTTGGAGTATGTTCACATTCATTTTTTTCTTTTCGTCAGAGGTATGCGTCGGGAGAAGTCTCTACGTATACCTCCAACGGAAGGCTGTATAGGCATAGAGTGGGATATATCACCTGAACTCCCCGGGCACAGCGTTACTTTAAGCACTAGGCTCGGAAAGCCCCTGACGTTAGCAACGCTCTGACTGGGGATTCTGCTCCTAGGGAAACCCCTGACAAAAACTGTCCATAAATGGACACTGACGTTAGGAGCTTTAAGATGCCAAAATCCTAGGCCACAACACTGGCATTTCACTGGCTGGGGATTCCACTCCTGGAGGGAGCCCCTGACGTCACTGTCCATATATGGATTCTGCTCCTGGAGGATCCCTTGATGTTACTGTCTGTACACAGACAGTGACATTAGGGGCTTTGTAATGTGAGAATTCCAAGTCGGAGCGTTGGCAGCGCTGTGGCCGGGAATTACGCTTGTAGAGAAAGCCTCTCACTTTACTGTGCATATATGGCTTTAAATATCCATATTTGGCTTTAAACTCTGGAGTCCCCGGCCAGAGCATCGCAAGCACTCACTGGCCGGGAACTCCTGACCTGGGAAAGCCTTTGATGTCACTTTCACTATATGGACAGTGATGTTAGGAGTTTAAAAACCCCAGGAATCCATGGCCAGAGCGTCGGCAATGCTCTGGTCAGTGATTACTCTCCTGGAAGGAGCCCCTGATGTCTGTCAATTGTTATGGTAGTAGTCGGATATGATCTTTAATAAATTGAAACCATTTTTTTAAGCTTTAAGAACAAGGTTTGACAATGATAAGTTCTACCCATGTGTATCTAATGCTGATATGTATCCATGCTCCTTACTCATTTTAATATTGTGTGATTGAACTTGGTAACTTGGTATGCTTGGCTGACTGTACTGTATGATCAGAAGTAGTAACTAGATGTTTAAGAATCAGATTCAGATAAGTTTTAGTAATGATACTTAGTTCAACAGATAGAGAGGTGAGCTTGAAACTCTGAACAAATAAATACCAAGTCAGGCAGAGTAAAAAGTAAATTTAGATTAAAAAGTTACTATTAAAATACAAACCACACAGCTCTTCAAGGTAGAGTTTGAGAAGCTGCATAATATACCCTCCTGCTACTTTGCCTAAATGGTGAGCAAATAGAAATTTTTCTACCTAAAATGGCAGAAAACACACCATTTTGGAGATGGAAAGGACGGCTAGAGGGGAAATGGAGGAGGCCGTAGTTTTTTAATTACATTTTTTTCCTTGGTGTTTTTTTTTTCCATTTGCTAACGATTTAGTCAAAGTAGCTCAAAAGTAAATGTCTTTATAATACATGATATTGTAGAGTAATGTAATGGGAAATTTTGGCGCATTCCCGTTTTGAGTAAAAATTTTAGCTCCTGGAGGATCCCTTGATGTTACTGTCTGTACATAGACAGTGACATTAGGGGCTTTGTAATGTGAGAATTCCAAGTCGGAGCGTTGGCAGCGCTGTGGCCGGGAATTAGGCTTGTAGAGAAAGCCTCTCACTTTACTGTGCATATATGGCTTTAAATATCCATATTTGGCTTTAAACTCTGGAGTCCCCGGGCAGAGCATCGCAAGCACTCACTGGCCGGGAACTCCTGACTTGGGAAAGCCCTTGATGTCACTTTCACTATATGGACAGTGATGTTAGGAGTTTAAAACCCAGGAATCCATGGCCAGAGCGTCGGCAATGCTCTGGTTAGTGATTACTCTCCTGGAAGGAGCCCCTGATGTCTGTCAATTGTTATGGTAGTAGTCGGATATGATCTTTAATAAATTGAAACCATTTTTTTAAGCTTTAAGAACAAGGTTTGACAATGATAAGTTCTACCCATGTGTATCTAATGCTGATATGTATCCATGCTCCTTACTCATTTTAATATTGTGTGATTGAACTTGGTAACTTGGTATGCTTGGCTGACTGTACTGTATGATCAGAAGTAGTAACTAGATGTTTAAGAATCAGATTCAGATAAGTTTTAGTAATGATACTTAGTTCAACAGATAGAGAGGTCCTATAGGGGAGGACCAAGTCAATGTGAGCTTGAAACTCTGAACAAATAAATACCAAGTCAGGCAGAGTAAAAAAGTAAATTTAGATTAAAAAGTTACTATTAAAATACAAACCACACAGCTCTTCAAGGTAGAGTTTGAGAAGCTGCATAATATACCCTCCTGCTACTTTGCCTAAATGGTGAGCAAATAGAAATTTTTCTACCTAAAATGGCAGAAAACACACCATTTTGGAGATGGAAAGGACGGCTAGAGGGGAAATGGAGGAGGCCGTAGTTTTTTAATTACATTTTTTTCCTTGGTGTTTTTTTTTCTCCATTTGCTAACGATTTAGTCAAAATAGCTCAAAAGTAAATGTCTTTATAATACATGATATTGTAAAGTAATGTAATGGGTAATTTTGGCGCATGCCCGTTTTGAGTAAAAATTTTAGCTTTTTGAGACCTTATGCTGTTTTCGCGTCTTTTCAACTAGTAAGTCGGGACCAGCGGGAGAGCAGATCTCCTGTATGACATATTTAATTTACACCTGCGGATATTATAGCTGACATCTATGCTAACTGGTGTAGATGTCAGTTTGTGCAGCACTGACAACCCAAGTTGCGCCATATTTATTCAGAGCTGTGGGCTTCTTGGAGTATGTTCACATTCAATTTTTTCTTTTCGTCAGAGGTATGCGTTGGGGAAGTCTCTACGTATACCTCCAACGGAAGGCTGTATAGGCATAGAGTGGGTTATATCACCTGAACTCCCCGGGCACAGCGTTACTTTAAGCACTAGGCTCGGAAAGCCCCTGACGTTAGCAACGCTCTGACTGGGGATTCTGCTCCTAGGGAAGCCCCTGACAACACTGTCCATAAATGGACACTGACGTTAGGAGCTTTAAGATGCCAAAATCCTAGGCCAGAACACTGGCATTGCACTGGCTGGGGATTCCACTCCTGGAGGGAGCCCCTGACGTCACTGTCCATATATGGATTCTGCTCCTGGAGGATCCCTTGATGTTACTGTCTGTACATAGACAGTGACATTAGGGGCTTTGTAATGTGAGAATTCCAAGTCGGAGCGTTGGCAGCGCTGTGGCCGGGAATTATGCTTGTAGAGAAAGCCTCTCACTTTACTGTGCATATATGGCTTTAAATATCCATATTTGGCTTTAAACTCTGGAGTCCCCGGCCAGAGCATCGCAAGCACTCACTGGCCGGGAACTCCTGACTTGGGAAAGCCCTTGATGTCACTTTCACTATATGGACAGTGATGTTAGGAGTTTAAAAACCCAGGAATCCATGGCCAGAGCGTCGGCAATGCTCTGGTTAGTGATTACTCTCCTGGAAGGAGCCCCTGATGTCTGTCAATTGTTATGGTAGTAGTCGGATATGATCTTTAATAAATTGAAACCATTTTTTTAAGCTTTAAGAACAAGGTTTGACAATGATAAGTTCTACCCATGTGTATCTAATGCTGATATGTATCCATGCTCCTTACTCATTTTAATATTGTGTGATTGAACTTGGTAACTTGGTATGCTTGGCTGACTTTACTGTATGATCAGAAGTAGTAACTAGATGTTTAAGAATCAGATTCAGATAAGTTTTAGTAATGATACTTAGTTCAACAGATAGAGAGGTCCTATAGGGGAGGACCAAGTCAATGTGAGCTTGAAACTCTGAACAAATAAATACCAAGTCAGGCAGAGTAAAAAGTACATTTAGATTAAAAAGTTACTATTAAAATACAAACCACACAGCTCTTCAAGGTAGAGTTTGAGAAGCTGCATAATATACCCTATTGCTACTTTGCCTAAATGGTGAGCAAATATAAATTTTTCTACCTTAAATGGCAGAAAACACACCATTTTGGAGATGGAAAGGACGGCTAGAGGGGAAATGGAGGAGGCCGTAGTTTTTTAATTACATTTTTTTCCTTGGTGTTTTTTTTTTTCCATTTGCTAACGATTTAGTCAAAGTAGCTCAAAAGTAAATGTCTTTATAATACATGATATTGTAAAGTAATGTAATGGGAAATTTTGGCGCATGCCCGTTTTGAGTAAAAATTTTAGCTTTTTGAGACATTATGCTGTTTTCACGTCTTTTCAGCTAGTAAGTCGGGACCAGCGGGAGAGCAGATCTCCTGCATGACATATTCAATTTACACCTGCGTATATTATAGCTGACATCTATGCTAACTGGTGTAGATGTCAGTTTGTGCAGCACTGACAACCCAAGTTGCGCCATATTTATTCAGAGCTGTGGGCTTCTTGGAGTATGTTCACATTCAATTTTTTCTTTTCGGCAGAGGTATGCGTTGGGGAAGTCTCTACGTATACCTCCAACGGAAGGCTGTATAGGCATAGAGTGGGTTATATCACCTGAAGTCCCCGGGCACAGCGTTACTATAAGCACTAGGCTCGGAAAACCCCTGACGTTAGCAACGCTCTGACTGGGGATTCTGCTCCTAGGGAAGCCCCTGACAACACTGTCCATATATGGATTCTGCTCCTGGAGGATCCCTTGATGTTACTGTCTGTACATAGACAGTGACTTTAGGGGCTTTGTAATGTGAGAATTCCAAGTCGGAGCGTTGGCAGCGCTGTGGCCGGGAATTACGCTTGTAGAGAAAGCCTCTCACTTTACTGTGCATATATGGCTTTAAATATCCATATTTGGCTTTAAACTCTGGAGTCCCCGGCCAGAGCATCGCAAGCACTCACTGGCCGGGAACTCCTGACTTGGGAAAGCCCTTGATGTCACTTTCACTATATGGACAGTGATGTTAGGAGTTTAAAAACCCAGGAATCCATGGCCAGAGCGTCGGCAATGCTCTGGTTAGTGATTTCTCTCCTGGAAGGAGCCCCTGATGTCTGTCAATTGTTATGGTAGTAGTCGGATATGATCTTTAATAAATTTAAACCATTTGTTTAAGCTTTAAGAACAAGGTTTGACAATGATAAGTTCTACCCATGTGTATCTAATGCTGATATGTATCCATGCTCCTTACTCATTTTAATATTGTGTGATTGAACTTGGTAACTTGGTATGCTTGGCTGACTGTACTGTATGATCAGAAGTAGTAACTAGATGTTTAAGAATCAGATTCAGATAAGTTTTAGTAATGATACTTAGTTCAACAGATAGAGAGGTCCTATAGGGGAGGACCAAGTCAATGTGAGCTTGAAACTCTGAACAAATAAATACCAAATCAGGCAGAGTAAAAAGTTAATTTAGATTAAAAAGTTACTATTAAAATACAAACCACACAGCTCTTCAAGGTAGAGTTTGAGAAGCTGCATAATATACCCTCCTGCTACTTTGCCTAAATGGTGAGCAAATAGAAATTGTTCTACCTAAAATGGCAGAAAACACACCATTTTGGAGATGGAAAGGACGGCTAGAGGGGAAATGGAGGAGGCCGTAGTTTTTTAATTACATCTTTTTCCTTGGTGTTTTTTTTTTCCATTTGCTAACGATTTAGTCAAAGTAGCTCAAAAGTAAATGTCTTTATAATACATGATATTGTAAAGTAATGTAATGGGAAATTTTGGTGCATGCCCGTTTTGAGTAAAAATTTTAGCTTTTTGAGACATTATGCTGTTTTCGCGTCTTTTCAGCTAGTAAGTCGGGACCAGCGGGAGAGCAGATCTCCTGCATGACATATTTAATTTACACCTGCGGATATTATAGCTGACATCTATGCTAACTGGTGTAGATGTCAGTTTGTGCAGCACTGACAATCCAAGTTGCGCCATATTTATTCAGAGCTGTGGGCTTCTTGGAGTATGTTCGCATTCAATTTTTTCTTTTCGTCAGAGGTATGCGTTGGGAGAAGTCTCTACGTATACCTCCAACGGAAGGCTGTATAGGCATAGAGTGGGATATATCACCTGAACTCCCCGGGCACAGCGTTACTTTAAGCACTAGCCTCGGAATGCCCCTGACATTAGCAACGCTCTGACTGGGGATTCTGCACCTAGGGAAGCCCCTGACAACACTGTCCATAAATGGACACTGACGTTAGGAGCTTTAAGATGCCAAAATCCTAGGCCAGAACACTGGCATTGCACTGGCTGGGGATTCCACTCCTGGAGGGAGCCCCTGACATCACTGTCCACATATGGATTCTGCTTGCTCCTGGAGGATCCCTTGATGTTACTGTCTGTACATAGACAGTGACATTAGGGGCTTTGTAATGTGAGAATTCCAAGTCGGAGCGTTGGCAGCGCTGTGGCCGGGAATTACGCTTGTAGAGAAAGCCTCTCACTTTACTGTGCATATATAGCTTTAAATATCCATATTTGGCTTTAAACTCTGGAGTCCCCGGCCAGAGCATCGCAAGCACTCACTGGCCGGGAACTCCTGACTTGGGAAAGCCCTTGATGTCACTTTCACTATATGGACAGTGATGTTAGGAGTTTAAAAACCCAGGAATCCATGGCCAGAGCGTCGGCAATGCTCTGGTTAGTGATTACTCTCCTGGAAGGAGCCCCTGATGTCTGTCAATTGTTATGGTAGTAGTCGGATATGATCTTTGATTAATTGAAACCATTTTTTTAAGCTTTAAGAACAAGGTTTGACAATGATAAGTTCTACCCATGTGTATCTTTTCTTTTCAATTTTCTTTTTATTGTTTTAAACAAAAGTGAATCATACAACTGAATAGCAAAAGGTTGATTTAACAGCATATGAAGGTACAATCAAGCAAATGATAAGTGTCAATTTATACAGTGTAACATTGCATACCCAGCTATGCCGTAACATTCAGGTTAAGATACAAATTTGGAACAATACATTATAAGAGTATAATAATAGTACTCGGTTGTAAAGGGGCCAAATGGGGGGAGGGTAGGGGGAAAAATGAACGAGAGGGAGTAGGAGGGGAAGGGGTTGAGAGAGATTTACAAGATAATTTTTTCTAAGACAAGAAATATCGGTTACAGTTATACAAGTTAGTCGCAAACTTACAAATCCAACAAGGTGACCCATCGGATCTGGCTATTGTGTATTCAAGGCTACGTCCAAGAACTGATCTGAGGAGCGGAATATTGTCCAGGGTCTCCAGATCTCTATAAATTTAGTATATGAGCGGTTAGAGAGTGCTGCTATTTCTTCTATATAGTAAATTTGCTCTACCTTGGTTATCCATTGAGAGAGCGTGGGGACTTGCATCGATCTCCAGTTTGGGGGGATGAGAAGTTTGGCCCCCGATAAGAGGTGTTTAACGAGAGTGTTTGTGGATTTACTTATTTTTGCCAATGGAAGGTTAAGAAAGATGGTAGCTGGGGGTATTTGGATTGAGATGTCACAGATTCTTGCTATAAGATCTAATACAGGTATCCAATAACGTTGGATCTTAGCGCATGACCACCAGATATGGATGTAAGATCCGGTTTCCCCCAAACATCTCCAACATGTGTCTGGGTTTGAAGGGTACCAGAGATGTGTTTTATCCGGTGTGGTATACCATCGTGACACTAACTTATAAGAGTTTTCTTGTGTTTTAATACACTGGGAGGGACCATGGGAATTCCTGTAAAGGATATTTGTATCTTTTTTATTTAAGGTAATGGAGAGATCCTTTTCCCAGAGTGCGATATATGATCTTTTGAAAGGGACGTTCCTATTAATTAACAATTTATAAATCTGAGAAACACATTTCCGTGGGTTTTTTACTTGTCCGAGGAAGGATTCAAAGATAGTCAAGGGTCTTTCCAAGGAACCTGCTGTGAGGTATGGTAGGTTTGCTTGTTTTAGGGACATATAGTGCATTAAATGGAGATCCGGAAGGTTTGGATTTTCGGTCCAAGTCTGTAAGGATATGATCGTCCCATCAGCTAGTATGGAGTCTAGAGTATCAGTCAATCTGACCGAAGGGTTACTAGTGTGACTTCCCAAACCCTCTTGGTATAAATCCACCAAGTCTGAGATACGTGTCAGTGGGGATGGTGTGGGAACCAGTAGGTCCCTAAAGAGAGAGAGTGATTTTATTGTTAACTTGGTCAGAGCATTTTTAAATGAAAGGTTTGTTATGCTGTCTGGGTGTGCAAGTAGCAATGCTCTGAGAGGAACAGGGGCTAGGAGTTCCTCAATTGAGACCCATAATTTATTCTCCGGTTTCCGAAACCAGTCTACAGTCCTGGATATCGAAGCCGTGTGGTAATAGTTCTTAAAATCAGGAGCCCCAATTCCTCCCAGGGATTTAGGCAGTGAAAGCGTCTCTGCACTAATTTTGGGGTGCCTGCCATTCCAAATATATTGAAATATCATTGAGCGAAGTTTCGTGAAGTAAGATTGTGGAATGTGAATAGGTAACATTTGGAATAGGTAGTTAAATTTGGGGAGGATTAACCCTTTAATCAAGTTTTTCCTGCCCATCCAGGAAATAAAGGGAGCTAACCAGGATTCTATAATGACTTTAGTGCCGGCCAAGAGAGGGAGATAGTTTAAGGCGAAGTGGTCAGGCCAATGTTTACACAATTTGACTCCCAAGTACGTAATGCATTTTGAAGGCCACTTAATTGGATATCGGGATTCTAGTAATCGTGTCGTAGAGTTAGAAACATTGATCCCTAAGGCTTCGGATTTTTCTGCGTTGATTTTGAAATTGGACAGAGCACTAAATTTAGAAAAAATTTCGAGGACTGCCGGTATTTCTGAAATCGGGTCAGACATGATTATGAGTAAATCATCTGCAAATACTGCTGTCTTGTGATGTGTTGATTGAGTTGTGATACCTTTTATATCTGGGTTTTGTCTGATAGTTTGGATTAATGACTCCATCACAAGGACAAACAGAAGTGGTGATAGCGGGCAGCCTTGTCTAGTTCCATTTAGGATTTGAAAGCTAGATGAGAGGGTTCCGTTAATACGGAGTTTAGCTGTTGGGGTGATATACATTTGTAGTATAGCTTGGGTGAAAATTTTAGGAATTCCAAATCGGTCTAAGGTTTCTTCCATAAAGGTCCAGTCTACCCTGTCGAAGGCCTTCTCTGCATCAGTGCTCAGGAATGTCATAGATCTGTTCTTCTCCTTAGCTAACTGTAGTAAATGCAATAGTCGTAGAGAGTTATCTTTCCCTTCCCTGCCCGAAACGAATCCCACTTGTTCCGGAGCAATCAAGTCCGGTAGTATCGGACTTAATCGATTGGCTAAGAGTTTTGCGAATATTTTTAGGTCAGTATTTAAAAGTGAGATAGGTTTGTAGTTACTACATAAGTCAGGGTCCTTACCGTCTTTGTGAATCAGGGTAATATGCGCTTCTAGAGTCTGTCTAGGAAAGCTAGAACCTTGTAGTATAGAGTTACACAAACCAAGGAGATGAGGTAGTAGTTCTTTCTGAAATACTTTATAGTAATGTATGGGAAGTCCGTCTGGTCCTGGACTTTTTCCCGAAGGGCACTTCGACAGGATAGACTGGAGCTCAGACTCCGTGACCGAATTCTGCAGAGTGGCTTGTTGTGTAGGGGAAAGTTGGGGCAAAGTTAGGGACGCAAGAAATGAGTTAATGATTTGTTTCCTACTGCTCCGCTCTCCATCAGTCTCTTGAGATCGAATTTGATAGAGGGAGGAGTAATAATTTACAAAAGCCTCTGAAATCAGATCAGTGTCGCTAGTTTTCAAACCATTAGGCAATTTCAGGGAGTGAATATAAGACCTGGATTTCCTCTTCTTTATCAACGAAATCATGAGTTTGGAGACTTTATCTCCGTGTATGAATATTTGATTTTTCCAATTAGAATAGAATTTGGCAGACTGCTTATTGAGTAAATCTTTTAGGGCCTGTCTTTTGACCGTGAGCGAGGCGAGGACATCTAGTGTTTGTACATTTTTGTGTTGCCTCTCCAGCTGAGAGATTTCCTCATATAACGCCGAAAGTTTCCGTCTTCTACTGCTATTTTGATACGAGCCAATAGAAATGAATTCACCTCTAATCACTGCCTTGTGGGCCTCCCAGATCACCGGCATAGGACATTGCTCTATAGTATTGATTTGGAAATAAGATAGTATAGCCGAGGCAACACGTTTCTTATTTGTTTCTGAGTTGAGTAAACTTTCGTTCAGGGACCATGCCTTTTGTCCAGCCGGTCTGTGTGTTAGCGAGGCTCGGAGCAGTAGGGGAGAGTGATCGGAGTGTATAGCGGTCAGAATTCGTACTTCCACAATGTTAGGCAATAACGAAAGAGGAAGAAAGAGGTAGTCTAGTCTCTGATACGAATTGTGCGGAGATGAGAAGTGCGTATAATCAATCGCATTTGGGTGCTTATATCGCCAGGTATCGATTAAGGGGAAGGATTGCAGTGATTTTTTAATTCGCGAAAGGGCTCTGCGTGAAAGCGAGGATTTCTTTGTAGAAGAATCGAGGTCCGGCTCCAGAGCCACGTTTAAGTCTCCCCCGCCAGACATATACGTTCCATAAAGGGCCTAACTGTGTCAAGTGCGGATGGGATCCATGACGCCTGATTGATATTAGTTACATATAGATTACCCAACGTAACTAAGGATCCCGCTAAGAGACCCTTTATGAATATATATCTGCCTTCGCTGTCAGAGAGTGAATCTTGTAAGACAAAGGGTACATGTTTAGCAAGGGCTATTGCAACTCCACATGAATTTTTGAACGGGGAATGCGAGTGAAACCATGTATTGTAATATGATTTATGAAAAGATGGCAATTTTTGGGCTCGTAGATTGGTTTCCTGAAACAATATAATGTCTGCTTTTGTGTTTTTAAGATATTGAAGGATTTGTGATCGTTTGACCGGAGAGTTTAGGCCTCTGACGTTATAAGAAACTATTGACCATGTTGTATGTGAGTCAGTCATAGTGACGTTGCAAATTGGATCCGTAAAGAGCGGGGTCTCTCTCGGGGATGTGTCCTAGAAATGGGACAGGGGAATAAGTAACATAGCTATAACTAGGGTATATTGTAACAGTACTGTAAATGCATCATCGGTGAATCGTGTCACCATGAACAGATGATGCAAGTGAACAATCGTCATTTGACGTAGAAGAGCAATAGAGAAAATGTTAGGTGAATGTTAACAGAATGGTGGTATTTAATCAGGTATAGGCACTTGGGTGAACAGAATGAACTGAGTGTACCTAGGGCTTTTTGAGGCTCTCAAATTGGTCGAAGTAGATATATCTTATATATGAGGTGAGTAATCTTCTGACTGTGGATATAAATCCCCCTACATATATAAACCCTAATAGAAGAAACAAAATGTAACTTAGTCGACATCAATATTGCGTAAGCAAAGCAGGTATGAGTTGCATCGAGTAGACGTCTCTATATAGTATCACATATATGTATTCCAGAAAACCGGTAATAAATGCAAAAAAACAAAAGAAAAACACAGATTTGGCTAAATCTCAGATTCAATTAAGACTAGCTATGCAAAATAACCACATAAAAAACTAGTCTCCGTTCACACTCGGTACAGTCCTTTGAAAGGATACATCTGGGTGTAATCCGTTGATTGGAGCATAAGACAATAAATACTTTATATTCAAGAAGGGTCCGACAATGAAGGGGACCTTGGAGCTTTGTGGGATCGCCGTCTTGCCCTTTGACCTTCGGGTGCCTGAACTGTTTCCCATTGAGGTAGTTGAGGGATATGTTGAAGACGAGCAGCGTCATGCACCATTTCTAGGTCGGGATAAGCCTCCAGAGATATGTCAAGTTCAGAGCAGATATTTCTGATGTCTGACGAGGATCTAGCTGTGAATCTCTTTCCATTAACAGAGAAGGAGAGACCAAACGGGAAGAGCCAACGAAATGGGATCTGCCTCTGTCTCAATGTAGACGTAAAGGGTTTCAGGAGCCTACGTTTGTATAAAGTGGTGGAAGCCAAGTCCTGGAAAATAGCAATTTGGGCCTCTCCATAGAGTATGTTTGTTGAGAGTCGGCTTTTCTGTATGATGCGATCTTTAATTCTGTAATCCAATATTCTGCAAATAATATCCCTCGGGGGATCTGAGGGGGATGGCTTTGGTCGGAGTGACCTGTGAGCCCTCTCAATAACTAGGTTTGGGTAATCTTCAGGGTCTAGGAATTTCCGGAACGTCTCGGTCAGAGCGGTAAGAATATCTTCGTTGGCAATTTACTCAGGCAGTCCGTTGATGCGCAGGTTGTTTCTCCTATCCCTGTTTTCATGGTCTTCTAGTATGGAATACATTTTATTAATGTGTGCTTCTTGTGACTGTAGACAGGTTGTGAGATCAGAAGAGGAGGAAAGCAAGGTCGTTTGCGTCTTTTCCAGTGCATCAACTCTATTACCCACTTGTAAGAGCTCTTGTTTGATTTCAGAAAGATCGTTGGCAAGTGGTTCAAGTGCTTTAGCTAAAATTCGCTTCATAAAGGATCTTGAGACTGGAAGTTCCTTATCCTCTATATTTTGGTCGTCTTCACTCATTTGCTCCAGCTCGGGTTCTCCCCGTTTTTGCGTAGCTTTTAAGGGTGAGATTGACTTGGAGTGACTCGACTTCCCCCCTTGTTTTTTTACAAATTTGTCCATCTCTGCTTGTGGAGTTTGCGGATGTGGGCCCGAAACCGTAGCTGTTTGTTTCGGACCGATTTTACCCATATTAACTAAGAAGATATCGTAGCGGAAGAATTTTCTCTATGTAAGCTCGCCACTGTTGTAAGTATATTACATATTCGTCGGTGGTCTTGAAGTGCGTGTAGAAGAAGCGATTGGTATAGCTGCGGTAATCTTAGCTTGACACCGGAGAAGTTGAGCTGTCCCTTGATACCCCTCTGGCTCTGCAGAGGGGGTCAGGTCTAAGCGAGTTCTGGCAGTTACAGTCGGTACTGATCGACGGACCAGCACCTGAAAAAAAATTGGGTCGAGGGCCCTTTAATTGGAGGAAACCTGCTTTGCTTTTTTTTTTTTTTTAATTCAATTGGCGGACTTCAATGTCCAGGCGGAGGCTGGTGTAGCTGGAGTTATGAAAGGTGAGGATGGGGCTTGGGTGAGGTAAGGTGAGGTTGGGGGTGAGGCTGGTGCTGTGTATGTTGCAGCTGGAGTGTGCACAATCAGTTGCCTCCCAGAGGCTACTCACCGACCCCTAAAGACGTCCAGGCTGAGAGGAGACTAAACTGGCGGCCCCAGTCTTCTCAGTGGAGTTCCCAGATCCTCTGGGACGTGCTGTTATGCGGCTGAGGGCCGGAGGCGGGGACCAGGAAGTAGCCCTGCACTCTTCAGGTCTCCGGTCACTTGTCAGGCCCGCACCGTTCCGGGCCGCGCCTGCTGTACAAATCGAAGCCGCGGCTTCGGTCCCGCCAGCAGGCCGCAAAACCGGAAGTCGGCCGAGGCGGCTGAGACCGGCGTCAAAGTGATCAGCGAGGGGCGAGGAGAACCGTGACACTGATGGGGGCCCCGGGTTTGCAGTGGAAGAGGTCCGGATTACCCGGTATGAGGCTCGCTGATCAGGAGCTCCCTGTGAGTGAGTCCGTCCGGTCTCGCTGCTTGCCACGCCCCCTACCCATGTGTATCTAATGCTGATATGTATCCATGCTCCTTACTCATTTTAATATTGTGTGATTGAACTTGGTAACTTGGTATGCTTGGCTGACTGTACTGTATGATCAGAAGTAGTAACTAGATGTTTAAGAATCAGATTCAGATAAGTTTTAGTAATGATACTTAGTTCAACAGATAGAGAGGTCCTATAGGGGAGGACCAAGTCAATGTGAGCTTGAAACTCTGAACAAATAAATACCAAGTCAGGCAGAGTAAAAAGTACATTTAGATTACAAAGTTACTATTAAAATACAAACCACACAGCTCTTCAAGGTAGAGTTTGAGAAGCTGCATAATATACCCTCCTGCTACTTTGCCTAAATGGTGAGCAAATAGAAATTTTTCTACCTAAAATGGCAGAAAACACACCATTTTGGAGATGGAAAGGACGGCTAGAGGGGAAATGGAGGAGGCCGTAGTTTTTTAATTACATTTTTTTCCTTGGTGTTTTTTTTTTCCCATTTGCTAACGATTTAGTCAAAGTAGCTCAAAAGTAAATGTCTTTATAATACATGATATTGTAAAGTAATGTAATAGGAAATTTTGGCGCATGCCCGTTTTGAGTAAAAATTTTAGCTTTTTGAGACATTATGCTGTTTTCGCGTCTTTTCAGCTAGTAAGTCGGGACCAGCGGGAGAGCAGATCTCCTGCATGACATATTTAATTTACACCTGCGGATATTATAGCTGACATCTATGCTAACTGGTGTAGATGTCAGTTTGTGCAGCACTGACAACCCAAGTTGCGCCATATTTATTCAGAGCTGTGGGCTTCTTGGAGTATGTTCGCATTCAATTTTTTCTTTTCGTCAGAGGTATGCGTTGGGAGAAGTCTCTACGTATACCTCCAACGCAAGGCTGTATAGGCATAGAGTGGGATATATCACCTGAACTCCCCGGGCACAGCGTTACTTTAAGCACTAGGCTCGGAAAGCCCCTGACGTTAGCAACGCTCTGACTGGGGATTCTGCTCCTAGGGAAGCCCCTCACAACACTGTCCATAAATGGACACTGACTTTAGGAGCTTTAAGATGCCAAAATCCTAGGCCAGAACACTGGCATTGCACTGGCTGGGGATTCCACTCCTGGAGGGAGCCCCTGACGTCACTGTCCATATATGGATTCTGCTCCTGGAGGATCCCTTGATGTTACTGTCTGTACATAGACAGTGACATTAGGGGCTTTGTAATGTGAGAATTCCAAGTCGGAGCGTTGGCAGCGCTGTGGCCGGGAATTACGCTTGTAGAGAAAGCCTCTCACTTTACTGTGCATATATGGCTTTAAATATCCATATTTGGCTTTAAACTCTGGAGTCCCCGGCCAGAGCATCGCAAGCACTCACTGGCCGGGAACTCCTGACTTGGGAAAGCCCTTGATGTCACTTTCACTATATGGACAGTGATGTTAAGAGTTTAAAAACCCAGGAATCCATGGCCAGAGCGTCGGCAATGCTCTGGTTAGTGATTACTCTCCTGGAAGGAGCGCCTGATGTCTGTCAATTGTTATGGTAGTAGTCGGATATGACCTTTAATAAATTTAAACCATTTTTTAAAGCTTTAAGAACAAGGTTTGACAATGATAAGTTCTACCCATGTGTATCTAATGCTGATATGTATCCATGCTCCTTACTCATTTTAATATTGTGTGATTGAACTTGGTAACTTGGTATGCTTGGCTGACTGTACTGTATGATCAGAAGTAGTAACTAGATGTTTAAGAATCAGATTCAGATAAGTTTTTGTAATGATACTTAGTTCAACAGATAGAGAGGTCCTATAGGGGAGGACCAAGTCAATGTGAGCTTGAAACTCTGAACAAATAAATACCAAGTCAGGCAGAGTAAAAAGTAAATTTAGATTAAAAAGTTACTATTAAAATACAAACCACACAGCTCTTCAAGGTAGAGTTTGAGAAGCTGCATAATATACCCTCCTGCTACTTTGCCTAAATGGTGAACAAATAGAAATTTTTCTACCTAAAATGGCAGAAAACACACCATTTTGGAGATGGAAAGGACGGCTAGAGGGGAAATGGAGGAGGCCGTAGTTTTTTAATTACATTTTTTTCCTTGGTGTTTTTTTTTTCCCATTTGCTAACGATTTAGTCAAAGTAGCTCAAAAGTAAATGTCTTTATAATACATGATATTGTAAAGTAATGTAATGGGAAATTTTGGCGCATGCCCGTTTTGAGTAAAAATTTTAGCTTTTTGAGACTTTATGTTGTTTTCGCGTCTTTTCAACTAGTAAGTCGGGACCAGCGGGAGAGCAGATCTCCTGCATGACATATTTAATTTACACCTGCGGATATTATAGCTGACATCTATGCTAACTGGTGTAGATGTCAGTTTGTGCAGCACTGACAACCCAAGTTGCGCTACATTTATTCAGAGCTGTGGGCTTCTTGGAGTATGTTCACATTCATTTTTTTCTTTTCGTCAGAGGTATGCGTTGGGAGAAGTCTCTACGTATACCTCCAACGGAAGGCTGTATAGGCATAGAGTGGGATATATCACCTGAACTCCCCGGGCACAGCATTACTTTAAGCACTAGGCTCGGAAAGCCCCTGACGTTAGCAACGCTCTGACTGGGGATTCTGCTCCTAGGGAAACCCCTGACAACACTGTCCATAAATGGACACTGACGTTAGGAGCTTTAAGATGCCAAAATCCTAGGCCACAACACTGGCATTTCACTGGCTGGGGATTCCACTCCTGGAGGGAGCCCCTGACGTCACTGTCCATATATGGATTCTGCTCCTGGAGGATCCCTTGATGTTACTGTCTGTACACAGACAGTGACATTAGGGGCTTTGTAATGTGAGAATTCCAAGTCGGAGCGTTGGCAGCGCTGTGGCCGGGAATTACACTTGTAGAGAAAGCCTCTCACTTTACTGTGCATATATGGCTTTACATATCCATATTTGGCTTTAAACTCTGGAGTCCCCGGCCAGAGCATCGCAAGCACTCACTGGCCGGGAACTCCTGACTTGGGAAAGCCTTTGATGTCACTTTCACTATATGGACAGTGACATTAGGAGTTTAAAAACCCAGGAATTCATGGCCAGAGCGTCGGCAATGCTCTGGTTAGTGATTACTCTCCTGGAAGGAGCCCCTGATGTCTGTCAATTGTTATGGTAGTAGTCGGATATGATCTTTAATACATTTAAACCATTTTTTTAAGCTTTAAGAACAAGGTTTGACAATGATAAGTTCTACCCATGTGTATCTAATGCTGATATGTATCCATGCTCCTTACTCATTTTAATATTGTGTGATTGAACTTGGTATGCTTGGCTGACTGTACTGTATGATCAGAAGTAGTAACTAGATGTTTAAGAATCAGATTCAGATAAGTTTTAGTAATGATACTTAGTTCAACAGATAGAGAGGTCCTATAGGGGAGGACCAAGTCAATGTGAGCTTGAAACTCTGAACAAATAAATACCAAGTCAGGCAGAGTAAAAAGTAAATTTAGATTACAAAGTAACTATTAAAATACAAACCACACAGCTCTTCAAGGTAGAGTTTGAGAAGCTGCATAATATACCCTCCTTCTACTTTGCCTAAATGGTGAGCAAATAGAAATGTTTCTACCTAAAATGGCAGAAAACACACAATTTTGGAGATGGAAAGGACGGCTAGAGGGGAAATGGAGGAGGCCGTCGTTTTTTAATTACATTTTTTTCCTTGGTGTTTTTTTTTTTCCATTTGCTAACGATTTAGTCAAAGTAGCTCAAAAGTAAATGTCTTTATAATACATGATATTGTAAAGTAATGTAATGGGAAATTTTGGTGCATGCCCGTTTTGAGTAAAAATTTTAGCTTTTTGAGACTTTATGTTGTTTTCGCGTCTTTTCAACTAGTAAGTCGGGACCAGCGAGAGAGCAGATCTCCTGCATGACATATTTAATTTACACCTGCGGATATTATAGCTGACATCTATGCTAACTGGTGTAGATGTCAGTTTGTGCAGCACTGACAACCCAAGTTGCGCTACATTTATTCAGAGCTGTGGGCTTCTTGGAGTATGTTCACATTCATTTTTTTCTTTTCGTCAGAGGTATGCGTTGGGAGAAGTCTCTACGTATACCTCCAACGGAAGGCTGTATAGGCATAGAGTGGGATATATCACCTGAACTCCCCGGGCACAGCGTTACTTTAAGCACTAGCCTCGGAATGCCTCTGACATTAGCAACGCTCTGACTGGGGATTCTGCACCTAGGGAAGCCCCTGACAACACTGTCCATAAATGGACACTGACGTTAGGAGCTTTAAGATGCCAAAATCCTAGGCCAGAACACTGGCATTGCACTGGCTGGGGATTCCACTCCTGGAGGGAGCCCCTGACGTCACTGTCCATATATGGATTCTGCTCCTGGAGGATCCCTTGATGTTACTGTCTGTACATAGACAGTGACATTAGGGGCTTTGTAATGTGAGAATTCCAAGTCGGAGCGTTGGCAGCGCTGTGGCCGGGAATTACGCTTGTAGAGAAAGCCTCTCACTTTACTGTGCATATATAGCTTTAAATATCCATATTTGGCTTTGCATATATAGCTTTAAATATCCATATTTGGCTTTTCGCGTCTTCTCAGCTAGTAAGTCGGGACCAGCGGGAGAGCAGATCTCCTGCATGACATATTTAATTTACACCTGCGGATATTATAGCTGACATCTATGCTAACTGGTGTAGATGTCAGTTTGTGCAGCACTGACAACCCAAGTTGCGCCATATTTATTCAGAGCTGTGGGCTTCTTGGAGTATGTTCACATTAAATTTTTTATTTTCATCAGAGGTATGCGTCGGGAGAAGTCTCTACGTATACCTCCAATGGAAGGCTGTATAGTCATAGAGTAGGATATATCACCTGAACACCCCGGGCACAGCGTTACTTTAAGCACTAGGCTCGGAAAGCCCCTGACGTTAGCAACGCTCTGACTGGGGATTCTGCTCCTAGGGAAGCCCCTGACAACACTGTCCATAAATGGACACTGACGTTAGGAGCTTTAAGATGCCAAAATCCTAGGCCAGAACACTGGCATTGCACTGGCTGGGTGTTCCACTCCTGGAGGGAGCCCCTGACGTCACTGTCCATATATGGATTCTGCTCCTGGAGGATCCCTTGATGTTACTGTCTGTACATAGACAGTGACATTAGGGGCTTTGTAATGTGAGAATTCCAAGTCGGAGCGTTGGCAGCGCTGTGGCCGGGAATTACGCTTGTAGAGAAAGCCTCTCACTTTACTGTGCATATATGGCTTTAAATATCCTTATTTGGCTATAAACTCTGGAGTCCCCGGTCAGAGCATCGCAAGCACTCACTGGCCGGGAACTCCTGACTTGGGAAAGCCCTTGATGTCACTTTCACTATATGGACAGTGATGTTAGGAGTTTAAAAACCCAGGAATCCATGGCCAGAGCGTCGGCAATGCTCTGGTTAGTGATTACTCTCCTGGAAGGAGCCCCTGATGTCTGTCAATTGTTATGGTAGTAGTCGGATATGATCTTTAATAAATTGAAACCATTTTTTTAAGCTTTAAGAACAAGGTTTGACAATGATAAGTTCTACCCATGTGTATCTAATGCTGATATGTATCCATGCTCCTTACTCATTTTAATATTGTGTGATTGAACTTGGTAACTTGGTATGCTTGGCTGACTGTACTGTATGATCAGAAGTAGTAACTAGATGTTTAAGAATCAGATTCAGATAATTTTTAGTAATGATACTTAGTTCAACAGATAGAGAGGTCCTATAGGGGAGGACCAAGTCAATGTGAGCTTGAAACTCTGAACAAATAAATACCAAGTCAAGCAGAGTAAAAAGTACATTTAGATTAAAAATTTACTATTAAAATACAAATCACACAGCTCTTCAAGGTAGAGATTGAGAAGCTGCATAATATACCCTCCTGCTACTTTGCCTAAATAGTGAGCAAATATAAATTTTTCTACCTAAAATGGCAGAAAACACACCATTTTGGAGATGGAAAGGACGGCTAGAGGGGAAATGGAGGAGGCCGTAGTTTTTTAATAAAATTTTTTTCCTTGGTGTTTTTTTTTTCCATTTGCTAACGATTTAGTCAAAGTAGCTCAAAAGTAAATGTCTTTATAATACATGATATTGTAAAGTAATGTAATGGGAAATTTTGTCGCATGCCCGTTTTGAGTAAAAATGTTAGCTTTTTGAGACATTATGCTGTTTTCGCGTCTTTTCAACTAGTAAGTCGGGACCAGCGGGAGAGCAGATCTCCTGCATGACATATTTAATTTAAACCTGCGGATATTATAGCTGACATCTATGCTAACTGGTGTAGATGTCAGTTTGTGCCGCACTGACAACCCAAGTTGCGCCATATTTATTCAGAGCTGTGGGCTTCTTGGAGTATGTTCACATTCAATTTTTTATTTTCGTCAGAGGTATGCGTCGGGAGAAGTCTCTACGTATACCTCCAACGGAAGGCTGTATAGGCATAGAGTGGGATATATCACCTGAACTCCCCGGGCACAGCGTTACTTTAAGCACTAGGCTCGGAAAGCCCCTGACGTTAGCAACGCTCTGACTGGGGATTCTGCTCCTAGGGAAGCCCCTGACAACACTGTCCATAAATGGACACTGACGTTAGGAGCTTTAAGATGCCAAAATCCTAGGCCAGAACACTGGCATTGCACTGGCTGGGGATTCCACTCCTGGAGGGAGCCCCTGACGTCACTGTCTATATATATATTCTGCTCCTGGAGGATCCCTTGATGTTACTGTCTGTACATAGACAGTGACATTAGGGGCTTTGTAATGTGAGAATTCCAAGTCGGAGCGTTGGCAGCGCTGTGGCCGGGAATTACGCTTGTAGAGAAAGCCTCTCACTTTACTGTGCATATATGGCTTTAAATATCCATATTTGGCTTTAAACTCTGGAGTCCCCGGCCAGAGCATCGCAAGCACTCACTGGCCGGGAACTCCTGACTTGGGAAAGCCCTTGATGTCACTTTCACTATATGGACAGTGATGTTAGGAGTTTAAAAACCCAGGAATCCATGGCCAGAGTGTCGGCAATGCTCTGGTTAGTGATTACTCTCCTGGAAGGAGCCCCTGATGTCTGTCAATTGTTATGGTAGTAGTTGGATATGATCTTTAATGAATTGAAACCATTTTTTTAAGCTTTAAGAACAAGGTTTGACAATGATAAGTTCTACCCATGTGTATCTAATGCTGATATGTATCCATGCTCCTTACTCATTTTAATATTGTGTGATTGAACTTGGTAACTTGGTATGCTTGGCTGACTGTACTGTATGATCAGAAGTAGTAACTATATGTTTAAGAATCAGATTCAGATAAGTTTTAGTAATGATACTTAGTTCAACAGATAGAGAGGTCCTATAGTGGAGGACCAAGTCAATGTGAGCTCGAAATTTTGAACCAAAAAAAACCAGAGTAAAAAGTAAATTTAGATTAAAAACTTACTATTAAAATACAAACCAGACAGCTCTCCAAAGTAGAGTTTGAGAAGCTGCATACTATATTCTAATGCTACTTTGCCTAAATGGTAAGCAAATAGATTTTTTTTTTCTACCTAAAATGGCAGAAAACACACCATTTTGGAGATGGAAAGGATGGCTAGAGGGGAAATGGAGGAGGCCATAGTTTTTTAATTGCTTTTTTTTCCTGGGTGTTTTTTTTATTCCACTTGCTAACAATTTAGGCAAAGTAGCTCAAAAGTAAACATTTTTAAATTCCGTAATTTTGTGAAGTATTGTAATTGGAAATTTTGAGTTTTGAGTAACAATGTTAGCTTTTTTGAGACTTTATGCTGTTTTCGCATCTTTTAAATAGTAAGTTGGTACCAGCGGGAGAGGGGACCTCCAGCATGACAGATTTAATATAATTTACACCAGCGAATATTATAGCCGAAATCTATGCTAGCTGGCGTAGGTATCTGTTTGTGGAGCACTGAACACCCAAGGTGCGCCAAATTTGTTCAGAGCTGTGGGCTTCTTAGAGTATGTTCACATTAAGTTTTTTCTTTTCAACTGAGGTATACGTCGGGAGAAGACTGTACGTATACCTCCAACGGAAGGCCTCGACGTATCCCATTGTATACGCATACAGTGGGATATGTCACCTGAATTTCTCGGGCACAGAGCTACTTTAAGCACTAGGCTCGGGAAAACCCCTGACGTTACTGTCCATATATAGACAGTGATGTTAGGGGCTTAAAAAAAATCAAGAATCCACACCCAGAGCGTTAGCATTGCTCTGGCCTGGGATTCGGCCCCTGGAGGAGCCCCTGACGTTACTGTCCATATATGGACAGTGACTACAGGGGTTTTAAGATGCTGTAATCCTAGTCTAGAACATCGGCAACACTCTGGACAAGGTTTCTGCTCCTGGAGGAAGCCCCTAACGTCACTGTGTATATATGGACAGTGACGTCAGAGGATTTGAGATGCTGGAATCCCTAGCCAGAGCATCGACAATGCTGTGGCAGGAAAAACCGGTTCTTGAGGGAGCCTGTGATGTCACTTTTTATATCTGGACAGTGATGTCAGGGGCTTTCAACTATGGAGTCCCCAGCCAGAGCATCGAAAGCCCTCTGGCTGGGGGCCCCTGTCTTGGGAAGGCCCTTGACATCACTGTCCATATATGAGCAGTGATGTTAGGAGCTTAAAAACTCAGAATCCACAGGCAGAACGTTGGCAACGCTCTGGCTGGGAATTCCGCTCCTTGAGGAGACCCTGACAACACTATCCATAAATGGACTGTGAGTTCAGGAGCTTTAAGATGCCAAAATCCTAGGCCAAAAACTCGGCATTGCTCTAGCTGGGCATTCCGCTCCTGGAGGGAGATTCTGATGTCAGGGTCAAAATATGGACAGTGACGTTAGAGGCTTTGAGATGTTGGAATCCCCAAACAGAGCATTGGCAATGCTCTGGCCAGGGATTCTGCTCCTGGAGGAAACCTTGACATTACATAGATAGTAATATTAAGGGATTTGTAATGCGAGAATTTCAGGCCAGAGCATTGCCAATGCTCTGGCCAGTGATTCCGCTCCTGGAAGGAGCCCTTGACGTCAATGTCCAGATATGGACAGTGATGTTAGGAGCTTTGAGATGCCGGAATCGCCAGCCAAAGCATCGGCAACGCTCTAGCCGGGGATTCTGCTTCTGTAGGATCCCCTGACTTTACTGTCCATGTATCGACAGTGACGTGAGGGGCTTTCTAATGCAAGTGTCCCAGACCAGACCATTGGCAAAGCTGTGGCTGGGGACTCGACTTCTAGAGGGAACCCCTGACGTCATTGTGCATAAAAAGGCGGTAACGTCAGGGGCCCCACTGGTACTGGAATCCCCGGCCAGAGTGCTACCGATGCTCTAGGCCGGGGTCCGAATAGTTCAAAGCTTATTTCAGTAGGCTTCGGTTTAAAATTGGCGTATAAAAATGCCAGTCTTTTTTAATTCCACCCATTGGTTATATGCAACAACGGGAGGTGAGGTCCTCTTGCTCGACAGATTTACTATAAGTTACATCAGGCATTGGTGTAAATTACAGCGGAAATCCATGGCAGATTGTTTCTGGCATCGATTTCAGTTTGTGGAGCCTTGACAGCCAAAGTTGTATCAAATTTATTAAGAGCCACGTCCAGTGTCTTCTGCTTCATCGCATACTGCCCGCCACGTCTGGCGCCACCTGCCGCACCAGCCTCCATCTGTGCTGTAGCCACAGCCACCGTCCGGACTATTTCAGGTACCCAAGCATTACTGTCTGCCATTGACTTTCGCATAGACTGTGACCTTGTCAGCTGCCTCCCCGCTACGGCGGAGCGACCTGGTGGGTCCACATACCCTGTGTTCGTGAAAGTACGCTTAGGCCATGGAACCCGCTGGCCTGCCCAAGACCGCAATCCAGAAGATACAGACAGAGATGCATGACCTACGCACACGTCAGGATCAACTCCTTGAGGCGGTGAATTCTATCCTTGTCCGCCTGGATCGACTCGCTGTTCCACCTCCGGTTCTTCCTCCTGAAGCTGTTGCTGTGCCACTGCCTGTTGCTCCTCCTGTTTGTCCCGGATCCACAGTTCCTCTGCCTCTTCCTCCTCGCTACGACGGCGACCCCAGAGCATGTAGAGGATTTCTCAAACAATGCACGGTGCATTTTAGGCTACGGCCTCTTCTCTTCCCCTCCGAGGAGGGCAAAATGGCGTTTATTATCTCCCTCCTCACTGGCAGGGCCCTCGCGTGGGCGAACCCAATTTTGGAGCAACAAGGACCTGTATCCGCGGACCTAGCCTTGTTCCTGCAGTCGTTTTGTGCCGTGTTCGAGGAGCCGGGTCGAACATCCTCTGCCGCAGCCACTCTGTTGACCCTCAAGCAAGAAGGCTCCACTGTAGGGGAGTATGCTATCTCCTTCCGTACCCTAGCAGCCGAGCTGGCATGGAACAATGAGGCACTGGTGACGACCTTCTGGCAGGGACTGTCCTCTCACATCAAGGACGAACTGGCAACCTGCGACCTTCCTTCTACCTTGGATGCCCCCATCCTGTTAGCCTCTTCCAGATTATCGATTCCTGTGGCCATCGTCACCGGAGAGACATCACATCCTTCCTCCGCCTATCTTGACTCTGGAGCGGCTGCTAATTTCATCCAGCAGGATCTAGTGGATCGTTTTAGTTTACCCACAGTCCGTCTGGAGAGACCCCTGGCTGTTGCCTCCGTGAATGGTCTACCATTGCCTGATCCGATCATGCTCATCACAGAGCCGTTGACACTACCGGTCGGAGCTCTTCACTCAGAACAGATCACCTTCCTGGTACTACCCAAGGCTATCAATCCTATCCTGCTGGGTCTGCCATGGCTCCGTCTACACGCCCCCACACTTGACTGGAGTTCTGGAGAGGTTCTTCAATGGGGTTCCAGATGCCATAGCCATTGCCTGTCACAAGTCCGTCCTGTAATGTTCCTCTACCTCAGTCACTTTCTGGTCTACCATCTCAGTATGCCAGTTTTGCGGATGTCTTTTGCAAACGAGAGGCTGAGACGTTGCCTCCACATCGGAATTATGACTGTCCCATTGAATTGGTTCCCTATGTTCTCTTCCCCGTGGACGAGTATATCCTCTCTCCTTGCCAGAGACTTTATCGATGTCAGCCTATATCAAGGAGAACTTGGAGAGTGGTTTTTTTAGAAAATCTTCCTCCCTGGCCGGGGCTGGCTTCTTCTTCGTTAAAAAGAGAGAAGGATCTCTTCGACCCTGCATTGTCTACCATGGTCTCAATCAGATCACTGTCATGAACAAATACCCGTTGCCACTTATTTCCGAGCTCTTCGATCGCATACGAGGAGCCAAATTTTTTCTAACCTAGATCTGCGGGGGGCTTATAATCTAATCCGGATTCGCCGGGGTGACGAATGGAAGACGGCATTTAACACCCGCGATGGGCACTACAAATACCTAGTGATGCCCTTCGGACTGTGTAACGCTCCCACAGTATTTCAGGAGTTCGTTAATGATATCTTCCGAGATCTCCTCTATATGTGTGTTGTAGTTTATCTCGATGATATTTTAATTTTCTCCCCAGATCTGATGACCCATCGGAGGCATGTTCGTCAAGTTCTTTTGCGACTAAGAGAGAATCGCTTGTATGCCAAGTTGGAAAAGTGCACCTTTGAAAAGAGGTCTTTGCCCTTCCTGGGCTACGTCATCTCGGATCAAGGTCTTAAGATGGAGGAAAACGAAAGAATAGAGGATCCAGCGCAGTTAGTTAAAATAGAACATTGTTCCAATTTTATTTGGAGTATTTAAAACAAGATTAGTCCCGAGTGTAATACTTAGAGATAGATAGAAGGTGCCTACGCGTTTCAGACGCACACCGCGTCCTTCCTCATGGCTTTTTGTTAAATGACAGACTATCAGGGGGAGGTTTATATCCGGTTACCTACAGGTGGTAATTAAACCTAGTAGATGAAACTAGTTCAGCAGGGTAATGCTATTGGTTGAGCAAAGTGATGCTGTCCAGCATATTGGGTTTTGAACACAAGAGGGCGCACAACTAGCTTGAGCAATTTATGAATGGAAGCTATGTATCGTAATGGAGCTGTCCAGCAGAATGGTGCTGAACTGAAACGCCGGTAAAGTGTTATGTTGTTATTCTATAGTAGTTGTCATGTTTATCATATCATGGACACTGAACATGTCCAAAAATGATAGAAATACCAAATGTTCTAGTTGTAGTTTAATTAAATAATATTTCATTTGTAAGGCTGACGTATATAAACCTCTTTAATGCTCACATCGAGAAATTAAAAATATGTATAATAGGCTAAAAAATGCAATATTTCAAACAATTTAAAATGAGTTCTGAACTGAGAAGATTACTATAATTAGGTGTTTGGGGCAGACATGAATATTATGTTCTTACCCATAAATGTTATAACAGGTGGAAATAATGTACATCGTACAGAATAGTATGACCCGACAAATGCATAAAACCAAACAGATATCTCTATAGTAATAGTATTACTTTATTAGCCAAACTTTTAATATTTTCTAGTTTGCTATTAATTATTCTGTAATATTTTTGTTCATTATTTTTGTTCCTTACTCATAATTAGGAAATGATGCACCTAGTATAGAACAATATGCCCCGACGAACACAAATAATCATTTAGATGGCATTGTGGTTGTGATATTACTTTACTAGCCAATGTTTTAGCATTCCTAAATTTGTGTTGCTGATTCTGTATTATTTTTATCCATTAGAAGTGGAACATAAGTTATTTTCTAAGGTTAAGTCCATCGGGGACTCTTGTTTTTAGAGTGAATATCCAGTAGGCTTCTCGTGATAAGATTTTGTGTTTTATGTTCCCCCCTCTAGTTGGTATTTTTACTTTCTCTATGGCATAACATTGAAGGCTTGTAGTAGATCTATTATGTTGGGTTATAAAATGTCTTGCAACATTGGAAATGTTTGCAATGTTTGGATTTTTAATATAACCAGATGTTCCAATATTCTCACTTTACATTTACGGCGGGTACATCCTATGTACATAAGATTGCACATATTGCACTCTATGATGTAAATTAGTGCTTCACTATTACAATTGATGTGATTTTGGATTGTGAAATTCTTTACATTATCTGAATCTCTGAAAGTTTTTGTTGGTCTAGCATATGAGCAAACGTTGCAGGGATGTGAGCCGCATCTAAAGAAACCCGCATAATGAAGCCATGTAGGTTTTAAAGTATTTAGCGGAAGAATAGAGGGAGAGAGAGCATCACCTAAAGAGGGAGCTTTTCTGGGTACTACTTGACAGCCTTCCTTCAGAGTATCTGACAAGATGTCGTCATCCATAAGGATGACTAAGTTTCTTTGAACGATTTTCTTAATGGCATTGAACTGGGTGCTGTACTGGAACACCAGGGTGGGTATATCTCGGATGATATTTTTGTTACATTTTGGTTCAAGGAGTAGATTTCTAGGTTTATTTTCTACAATGGAGGATGCTCTTTTTAAGGTCCATTCTGGGTACCCTCTCTTTCGTAGTCTCCTTTGTATGTGCTGTTGTTCCGCCCGGTAATTACTATCATTACTACAATTTCTTTTGGCCCGGTACATCTCACCCACAGGAATTGATGATATGGTCTGTTTGGGATGACTGCTTGTTGCATGCAGGATGGTGTTTCCTGAGATGGGTTTGCGATAGGTTTTAGTGTTAATTATTTCTCCTGATTGGCCTGTGAGTTCCAGATCTAAGAACTGAATAGTGTTTTTTTTGGACCAAATGAGTACATTTTAAGTTAAATTGGTTGTCATTCAGATAGTGTATAAAGTTAGGGATGTCTGATATATTACCTTCCCAAATAAATAGCAGGTCATCAATGTATCTTGAATACCAATTGATGGATCTGCCAAAGGGATTAGCACTAGAAAAGATGAACAATTCTTCCCACCAGGCCATCACAAGATTTGCCAGAGAGGGGGAGAACTTAGCTCCCATTGATACTCCAGTCAGTTGTAAATAGAATGTACCATCAAATTTAAAGAAATTGTGTGTCATAAGAAACGTGAGTACCTCAAGTATGAAAGATTGTAATTCATGGCTATAGGTACTGTGTCTGAGTAGATGATGTTCTAGTGCCCTCTGAGCTATATGGTGAGGGATACTGGTATAAAGAGAGGTCACGTCACAACTCAACCATGTAAATTCATCTTTCCACTTTTTATCTACAAATGAGCATAAAACATCTCTTGTGTCACGTAAATGACCCGGGGTTTTTACTGCTAGAGGTTGTAGCAGGGAATCTAACCATTCCGAGAGTTTTTCTGTCATTGAACCTATCCCTGACACTATGGGACGCATGGGAGGAGGAACTATACCTTTATGTGTTTTGGGTAATGCGTGCATGATTGGGATAGTAGGGCATTGTACAGTAATATATTCTGATTGTTTTTTTGTCAGTACACCACTATTTAGCCCATCACTTATAAGTTTGTCAAGTTTCTTTTGAAACATGGTGGTTAGATTACATGTTAATTTTTTGTATGTGTCTGTGTCTTCCAACAACTTTAAAATTTGACTTTTATACATTTCCCTGTCTAGTACGGTAATGCTACCCCCCTTATCCGACATTTTAATCACAATATCGTTGTTATTTTTCAATGATTGTTTTGCCCTACTAAGAGCTTTAGAGATGTTATAGTCCCTTTTGCAGTGCTTGGACTTCTCGGATAGTTGTTGTAAATCTTTCTCTATTGCCCATTGGAACCTATCCATGGAGTCGGTTCTGGATGCCAAAGGGTAGAAACTCAGATTTTTTGTGACAAATTCCGTAGAGAGACTGATGTTCCGTACAGGAGGTTGGGGGTCCAAACTTTCTAGACATTGGATAGTCCTGTGTTCTTCAAATGACAGTGATCTATGATCATGGGAATTGATATTCTGCTCTTGTTGATTAATTTCTTCATTATCCGTTATTACTGATAGTGGGTTATAGAAATGCCTTTTAACTGTAAGGTTTCTGACAAACCAGTTGATATCCAAAAGCGTGTTAAAGGTATCAAACGTACGATTGGGGGCAAAATTAAGGCCCAAAGAAAGGACTTTGACTTGGTCTGGAGTTAACTCAGTTGAAGAGAGGTTAATCACACTTATGCTGGACAAGGGTTCTTGCGATTTCGTAGGCGGCGGTTTTGTTCCTGATCCCTTTGATTTATGTTTCCTGCCGCCCCTCCTTCCTCGTTTTTTGAATTCTTGACCTTGGTAATTGGTTGATATATTTGGGAATAAGAATTCCTGGAGTTATCACTTACTGAGGTTCCATTTATCCCCTCAAAAGAGTCTGGTTCAGAGGAGCTGAAACTGACTCTATTCAGACTAGTATTTGATCTCCTCTCTTGTCTGCGGTTTTTAAGAATAGGCTTAATTTTATGTAGTTTGTCTTTTCTGTTCCATTGATATACTTCTTTATTTGAATCGTCTCTAAGATCTCTTTGGAACTTGTTCTTTTTAGTTTCAGCTATAGATTTATTTAGTTTTTCCAAATAAAGAGAGGTACGTTGTTCCAATGAAATGAAAGCAGGTGAGCTGGAAAAGGCATTAATTTGTTCCTTCAGTGAGAAAATATCTGTATCCAATTTTGTCAATTTGGCCTCCTCATGACTGGTTATTAATTCCATTAATTTTATGGAACATTCAGATAGTATTCCATTGTGTGTTGAACTCTTCAGAATAAACAAATGTAGGGCTTTTTCTTAGGCGTAAGCCTCTTGGGATCATCTGTTTCGTAATATAATTACGTAGGGTAGTCAGGTCCCACCAGATTTTGGCCTCCTGCACTGATAGGTTTCATGCATTTGTCGGGTCATACTATTCTGTACGATGTACATTATTTCCATCTGTTATAACATTTATGGGTAAGAAAATAATATTCATGTCTGCCCCAAACACCTAATTATAGTAATCTTCTCAGTTCAGAATTTATTTTAAATTGTTTGAAATATTGTATTTTTTAGCCTATTATACATATTTTTAATCTCTCGATGTGAGCATTAAAGAGGTTTATATCCGTCAGCCTTACAAATTAAATATTATTTCATTAAGCTACAACTAGAACATTTGGTATTTCCATCATTTTTGGACATGTTCAGTGTCCATGATATGATAAACATGATAACTACTATAGAATAACAACATAACACTTTACCGGCGTTTCAGTTCAGCACCATTCTGCTGGACAGCTCCATTACGATACATAGCTTCCATTCATAAATTGCTCAAGCTAGTTGTGCGCCCTCTTGTGTTCAAAAACCAATATGCTGGATAGCATTACCTTGCTCATCCAATAGCATTACCCAGCTGAACTAGTTGCAGCTACTAGGTTTAATTACCACCTGCAGGTAACCGGATATAAACCTCCCCCTGATAGCTTGTCATTTAACAAAAAGCCATGAGGAAGGACGCTGTGTGCGTCTGAAACGCGTAGGCACCTTCTATCTATCTCTAAGTATTACACTCGGGACTGATCTTGTTTTAATACTCCAAATAAAATTGGAACAATGTTCTATTTTAACTAACTGCGCTGGATCCTCTATTCTTTCGTTTTCCTGCATTACAGCCTAATGTCAGCTGTAAGATACTGCTGACATCCGGCGATGATGGCACCGACTCAGCTTCTGAGCCGATGCCATGCATTTGTCGTATGGCTACGGCAAAATGCGGGAAGCACTAGCTTACCATGACATATCCATCCGGCAAATGTCGGGAAGGGGTTATTTGCATTGAGCAGCAATACGTCACCCCTACTGTACCAAAACTACTCCAAAAGACCACATCTTTGAGAAGACCACTCATGGTTTTTCTATGACTTATTATAAATTTTCTTCTATCATATTCAATTTGGCTATTTCATTGAGATAACAACGTTTTAGAAGACGACTTTTCACTAAAGTGTCGGAGGGTCGTTTCATCAACAACATTGGTCATTGATGCAGTAAGTACCTCGTCCATAAGGAGGTTAAATACTTTAAACATCCACATTGAGGTTTACACTAAAGACATTTTCTGCAATCACCTGCTAGCAGAAAACGTGTAGATAACTGACAGCACAGCGACATCTGGTGGCCTTGATGTGTTTTACAGTATGTGATGTACTCTGCCTAGAAGAGCTGGGTTATTGCAGCATTATTAGTAGTAGAATCGGAGTTGGCCGCATATTACAGTTTAATAGAAGCGTTACCTGCAAACTCAGAGGTGACGTCAATGATACTCAATAGGAGACACCTGCAAGGAACATTGAGAATATCGGGAAAACTAAGAGCATTTGACAAGGTTGCTTGGATCTTTATTTCGATAGAGAACATTACTCACCCATGATTTATGGTAAGACCGCAAATCGCACCCATCTGTGTTGCTGTCAAACTTTGGCCGTAACCTTTTAGCCACATCAAATGCTGTCATATGTGGTCTAGTCTTTCAAGATGATAACTACTTATATCCACTTTAGATAGTCAGATGAATGAACAGGTCACTGACTCCCACAAGATCAGCACACTCCTCTCCTGCTGCTTGGATCTGTCCAATGATCTGATTGGCTACTATCCCCACCCTCTTCCAAATACTGTAAATACTAAAGAAAATAAACAAAAATGTAATTGCAAACTAATGAATGTGTCGCAATCAAAGCACAATACACAGAAATGAGTATAAAAAACATGTTAATAACGATTCCAAAAACAAAATCTTTAATGTTTCATGAAAATGGATCAAACATTTGGACAATTTACATGACATATGGGACAAAAAAATAATTATGAGCAAGTGATTTATTTAATATTTAATTTTAGGAACGTCGGTCACTTTAAGGTTGTCATGACTACTATCCAACCTTCTGGATGGTCCTGGATTTTGATGCAGAGCCGATCTTATTTCTCTGTCTGCGTCCTATCAGGGCTAAGGGTGGAGTTTTCGAATCTGTTCAGTTTTCTCATTGTTGTTTGTGATTTCATGTGTTTGCATGTTTCTGATCAAGCTTCTGTATCACCTTGACTGTTTGGACTCTTTGAACTGGTCCTCGACTTTGTCTTTGGATTTTCCCTCTGCTCACAAATTTGGACATTCTGCTCTTGGCTGGTTTTGACCTCTGCAAGTCCTGGTATTCTTCTGTTTTGGGATTTGGACTTTTAGTATTTCCTGGTTGTGAACTCCGCTTGCTGTTTACCCTCTATCTGTCTGGTTTCCGTTCTGGCATTGCCTGCATTGCACCTCCTGTCCAACACTGTATTCCATAAAAGCAACCTGCGTTCTATGCAGCCAAATCCAACCTGCCTTGAGGTGGGCTCTGGTGAAGACCATAGAGTAGCCTTAGACTATGCTGACCAGAGTGGTGATGGACTTGAGGTAGCTAATTTACCTGCACACTTCATCCAGACGGTCTCCAGCTGCCTTTGGGGAATTTATCGTATAGCAATTCCATAAACTTGCACTCTGGGGAATTTCTCAAGTAGTGATTTCTTGACATTTAGTCTCCCTTGGAAAGGGGAGGCCGTCTCAGTGCCAGGATAAATGGAGAGCAGAAGACAAGACACGACTCAAAAAGAAAGGATCCTTCTGTGTGACACCAGGTTTCATTAGAATTCAAGAGAATTACTATCCCCAGAAATGATCCCAACCTCTCATGGATCATATAGGAAAATATTGTTCAAATCCTAAATAATAACACGATGCAAACCGCACTCCCACTTACAGTATATATAATATGAAACTCTACATGCAGTGATATATTGTATCTTTTTATTTTATTCGTCACCATACACCATGTAAGAATTTCATATCCGTGTGCATCATAGGAAAGTCGCCATCACAGCGAACAATATTGTGTCCAGTCATATAGAGAGGGATACGGACACTATGGTGAAGAAAACTACAGGGGCGGCTTTGGATATGTTCTATGCATAGGGAAATTTATGTATCAATTTCTTTCGGTTACAATATCTCTCCCACAGCGTTACCTTAAAGAGGCTCTGTCACCAGATTAAAAATGCCCTGAACAACGTGATCTCGAGAGATCACGCTGTGACGTCACTTCCGCCCACAGGTCCTTCGCCTCTAGGGAGTTCTATATGCTTACCTGCACTGTGTGATGCTGCCTCCTCCGCTGCTGCTGCTGCAGATCCGACGACTGTAACTTCTCATACGCCTTGAGATAATCTATGTTCAGTCTTAAAACGCATGGATGAAGGATCTGTGGGCGGAAGTGACGTCACAGCGTGGTCTCGCGAGATCACGCTGTTCAGTGAAACCAGCTTGGGTGTAATGAAGAGAAGTGTATGATGCTGATTGGTCAACGTCATACACTTCTTTGTAATACGCCCACTTGGGCATTAAGAAACTAATTTGCATAATTGTAATAAAGGTCATAACTTTGCTGAAAAAAGATTGTTTCTCAAAATAAAAACCACTGCTGTTAACTACATTCCAGCGCCCATAAAATTATGTAGGAGATAGGGCATTTTTAATCTGGTGACAGAGCCTCTTTAAGGCCTCCTTCACACACAGAAAATTTCTGTCATTTTAAACTGCACCGAAACGCTTCTAAAAACATCAGCGTTATTAAAATGAAACAAGCGTTTTTTTTAAGGCGTTTTTAGTGGCGTGTTTATGTGGTGTCATTTTGTACGTGCTTTGTTTTATGGCATTTTTGAAGTCCTATATAGAATCTATTGAAAAAACGCCTGAAAAAAACGCTATACCCAGAGTGTGTGGAAAAAAATGCCACTGATCACAAAATTGCCTCAAAAACGACACAAACCAGAACGCAGTTGTGTGTAATGCATTTGATATTTTACTACAGACTTTAATGTAACATCTGCAGCACTTAATACAGCAAGAAAAAACACCACAGAAACTGCATTAAAAACACCACAACGAAAAGCACAAATACGCAGCAAAGCGCTGTGTGTGAATCCAGCCTAAAAAGGGTTGTCTGGGATTTGGGAAAGGAAAACCCCTGCTCCCCAAAACAAATTTAGGGTGAAGCAAGTAGCGATGACTGGGTAAGGTCTGCAGGAAATGTGCATGTGAGGGCAGGTTCACACCGCAGATCTTTAGGCTGAAAATACGAGGCTGAGATTAAAAGAAGACAGACTCTGAATCCGGACGTTTTTTACAGCTGATATTCCAATCATTTATTGAGCGTATTTTGAGGCATATTTTCAGAGAGTTTTTTAACCCCTTAATGACCGCCGATAAGCCTTTTCACGGTGGTCATTAATGGGCTTTATTCTACAGCGCCGCCATTCCACGTCGCTGCATTAGAATAAAGTAGACAGAGCAGGGAACTGTCAAAGCTCCCTGCTCTCAGCTGCCAGAGGTAGCTGAGGGCTGGGGGCGTCCCTGCTCGACCGGGTGAGATCGATATTAGTATCGATCTCACCCGTTTAACCCTTCAGATGCGGTGCTCAATAGCGTGCACCGCATCTGAGTGGTTTTGGAGAGAGGGAGGGAGCTCCAACTCATCCCACTGACACCCGGTGATAAAATCGCTGAGTGTCTGTGTCTCCGATGGCAGCCGGGGGCCTAATAAAGGCTGCCAGGTCTGCCTGTAATGAATGCCTGCTAGGTCATGCCAGAGGCATGTCCTAGCATATGCCTGTCCATTTTAAACGGACAGGCAATAATACACTGCAATACAAAAGTATTGCAGTGTATTATAATAGTGATCGGAGGATCACATAGTGAAGTCCCCTAGTGGGACTAGTATAAAAGTAAAAAAAAGTTGAATAAAGTTAATTTAAAAAAAAAATGAAAAACCCACTTTTTCCCCTTACAAACTGCTTTAGTATTAAAAAAACCACAATAAAGCAAAAAAGATGCACATATTTGGTATTGCCACGTCCGTAACTACCCCGACTATAAATATATTACATTATTTAACCCGCACAGTGAACGCCGTAAAAAATAAAATAAAACACTATGGAAGAATTGCTGTTTTCTGTTAATACTGACTTAAAAAAAAATGTGATAAAAAGTGATCAAAAAGTCGCATCTACTCCAAAATGGTACCAATAAAAACTACAAGTCGCACCGAAAAAAACAAGACCTTATACAGCTATGTTGACGCAAAAATAAAAAAGTTATAGATCTTCGAATGTGACAATGGAAAAATGTAAAAAATGGCTTGGCCATTAGGGCCCAGAATGCAAGCAGGGGGAAGGGGTTAAAGTGTCATGGGAAAAAAGAAAAATCAGCTTCTAAAATGCTTCCGAAAGGGACGTGTCCCTTCTTTTTTATAAAGCGTAGTTTTACGTGTTTAATAATTCAGCAGCAAAAAAATACACCTCATATGAGCTGCGCAGTGTATTTCCTATTAATATTAATGGGAAGCGGTTTACAGGCGCATTTCAAGTGTATTTTGGAGCATAACACGACCATTTTACGCTCTGACATACGCCTGAAGATGAGCCGTGTGAACACGTCCTTTATATGTAAGCTGGGAATACTCCTTTAAGACCCATTTACACCGATTTTGTATCCCTAATAATTCCCAATATCGGTGGCGGCATCTTCAATTAAAATGACCTCCTGTGACCGCACAATCACCATGACGTAACTGTACATCATGGTGGCCTTATGTAAGACAATCCATGGTGCACAGTTATGTCATGGGGGCTTAAGGGGTTAATGTTATGGCTGAACGGTGTATAATCATCAAGGGCTTAATAATAGGGGTTACAGAGGTAAAAGTCTCACCGGGGGCTGTTGCCTGAGGGGGCTTAAAAGAAGACACAAATATTATAAATGGCGCACAGTCTATAAAGATAGTCGCCTATTGGTCGGTGTCTGTAGCGTCTCCGGAATAAAGAGAAAACGTTATTTCAAAATGAGCTTGTAATGACGAGACGACCACTTTACAGACAGAAGTGACAGTTTTACACATAATTCCAATTTATATAAGTGACACTAATGATATAATTGTTCTGCAATATGTCCCCTTCTATGTACAGATGTGGAGATCTTTAACTTGACTTTTAATGCATTAAATACACAGCGGCAAGAAACTTTAATTTCACTTTTTCAATGGTTTTCAATGACTTAAAGAGGCTGTGTCACCGCATTCTACGTGGCCTGTCTTCTACATGTGATCGGCGCTGTCATGTAGGTCACAGCAGTGTTTTTTTATTTAGAAAAACGATCAATTTTGACCAAGTTATGACCTATTTAAGAAAGTTATTAGCATAAATCTAAATGCCCAACTGGGCATTTTTTTTTAGCTTTTGACCAAGTGGGCATGTATCTTCCATGCTTATAAAACAGCAGTCCCATATAACGCCTATATCCAGTGTATACACAGACAGTCTATCCAGGCAGGAGGAGATAACCGATGATGTAACCGATACTGCAGCCACTTATGATGTCACTGATGATGTCATAGACAATACTAGTCGCTAAGTTCTCTATGTGCAGCTGGATTCCACTCACTTTGCACTTGATATTTGATCAGTGTGTTTCCTACAGATCAGGATTTTTGGCCTTTTTCTCCAATTTTTGGGAATAACATCTGGACCAGGACTGTGATTGACTGTGATTGACAGGTAAGATGCAGCATTTTATTATTTATCAGCTATAATATCCGTGTTATTAATTATACATGTTACTGGATACATGAAATATCTATGCTCTAGAATTCTGATATAAGACCAGATTCACACTGGACATTACTGCAGCAATTTATAACCAGCATCTCGCCACAACTATCTGACTGTAGAAGGATTTTTTTGCCTGTAATTGACAGGGTTGTTTTTTGTGTTTTTTTTCAAGTTCCAGTAAAATGTTTGTATGAACACAAGTAAAAACTGAACATGTGGATTTTACATTCAGATTTCGAGGTTATTTAGTTCCCCATTAAAGTTACAATTTATTATTTCCTGAAAATTACAGCAGTCAGTAATGTGTGAATGGAAATGTGAATTCTCAAGTATTTTCTAGGACAGACATGCCAGGAGAGACGTCAGATCCTCTATAATTTTATATGTATGTTCTGTCCTTTGTATAAAATGTCTTATTTACCTTTTAAAGGGATTTTCCATAACTTTATTATTAATAGTAAATATCAGATCGGTGGAGATCTGACTCCTACTACCCCCATGTGATATCAGCTGAGTAAAGGGGCCGCACCACCCTGGTCAGCCACATGTCCTCTTCATTGTTTACCAGGAAAGCTCCATGCATTTGGTAGTGGCTGTGCTCGGTATTGCAGCTCAAAGAGAACCAACTCTGGAACGGGGCCCCCTAAACCCTGTTCTACCTTTTTGTGTTCCGGCTGATTTCCTACTATGAAGGGGGAAAGCCCCATATAACTGAATAGTAGTTACCCAAACAGCGTAGCTCGCATGCTATGCTGCTTCCGTAGCTGCCATTCACTACTATGGGAGTTAGAGAAACAGCGTAGTTCAGCGAGCTACGCTGTTTCCGTAACTCCCGACCATGTAATCTGTAAGTGGCCGGGAGTCAGTGTGAGCACAAAATGCTAGAACAGGGTTTAGGGGGCCCCATTCTAGAGATTGGTGTACAGGTGGGACCCGCATTTATCTGACGTTTATTACATATCCTGTGGTTACGTCAAATATGTCGCTCATGGGAAAACGCCTTTAACATACTGTACACATTTCTTACAGGATGGCGGTGACGGACACCTCTGATATATGTCATATGTTGGTCATCTGTCACCTATAGACGTCAATGTTAAATAGTGTATACGTGTAATGTATAAGTTTATAAGTGTAACCTCTGGTAACATGACAACTATTCTTGTATCTATCCTGTGATCAGAGGTTTTGTATCTTTTTCTTAGATCTTGTCTGAACAGATCCCTTGATTAGTCCCAGAACTGCTGCTGCCGGGACAGTCTCCTGAATACAGTGCTCAGGTATTGATCTCTCTTTCCTGTAATTTACCTTTCCTGCATATTACTCACACACGTCCCAAATTATCTGGTCAGAAAACAGACGGCACCTTTGTGTATGACTGAAGCCATTCCTCCATGTCACATAGGCAGATAGATCCCTGACACGTGGCGGCAGTCATAGTTATCATGAACACTCTTATTCTACTGACACCAAGAAGTTCACCAAACAGTCACATATTCTTACTCCTGGATATAGAGCCAGACATAGAAGACTGGGGTCCTCATAGCAAAGATCAAACTGGGCCCTCCATTATGGGGCCCAATGTAGCTACTGAGGAGAGCCGGGCGTGATGTTTGTTTAACTCTCCATTCCCTTCCCATGACCTTTGGGACAATTCTCCACCGCTTTGCTTGCTGCCAATGTAGTTCCTCTGGAGAGCGGAGTCCTGCACAGGTTGTCACCACCCAGCCGCAAAGAGGAGAGGACCAACTCCATTACCTGCTATATAGTGACACCAAATCCACTGCTGTCTAAATCTATAACTGTCAAATTGTATTTTCCATGAAGTGTAATCTTATATTATAATATTTTATTACAATTAACCTCCAATCCCAGGGATGATGGATTATCTCTTCTATGTATATAATACTGGTCATATGTTCTGGACTTGTCTGTTCTTATGACGAGTAAATAATTGCATTTCCCATAAAATTATAATGCTGGAGCATCTCCTCTTAGCACTCTGAATTTTTCCATTCCTCTATAATTCCGCCTGGGAATGTTTGAATATGGGGGATACAATATCTCTTGTCTATAGGATGTGTCCCTAAACATTATGAAACTGTCAGCACTCATTGTATTGTATCAGACCATGGCCATTGAGAAAAGAGAATAACGTCACCCAGTTGTCAATTTCTTCTTACATTTCCAGGAGTAATAATAAAGTAACAGCCCAATGAAGAGCTCTGTGATGGTCTCGGGTCCAGGTGTAGGAGGGCTGCTCCAAAAATGAGGAGAGCGCCCAACTAATGCCCAGCATATAAAGTAGGAGAGTCCAAGGTAAGTGCCGAATATTTCTTTATCTCTACACACGTTATATCACATATTTACTGGCTGGATGGTTTATAGCAATAATGGATATTTTCTCCAAGAGCCCAATTTCAGTTTTCTCACATTGTCCCTCAGAAAACAAGGTTGTTCTTCCTAATATTCCTCGCTTCAATGCTGGGGGTGGTAGATGGAAGAATAGAAAAAAATGTCCTACACAAAATGTAGTGACCGCTTATTACTGACAAGCTACAAACCTGTAATATATTAGGAACAGAGACCAAGAGCCTGGAAACCCGGTGTGGTCAACTATGGCATCCAGACTAAGCTGCCACCCAAACTTATATATTGTCAGGTAACCCGGTGCATGCCCAGAATATTCATTACATGTATCCACATTATATGTATCCAGAGACACCACAAAAGAGAGAAGAATCAGAAACTCCACAGTTCTCTATAGTTTCCCTTAAGTTTAGGCTTATATAGAGACATAACTATAAGCTCCGGGGCCTTGGTGCCAAATCTATACCAGGTCCTGCCAACTATCATATACCATATATAATCTGCACTCCCACAGACACAACAGGCTTTATGTAAGATGGGGTCCTGGGCAACAAGTAAAGTAGGCTCACCCACCCACCCCATCCCACAGGGTCATGTTTCTATACAGTTTTTTATATTTATCTGGTGGTCTAGTGCTGTGAAAGGGTTCAGTGTAAATTCACTGGTGGTTTAAGGCCTCATGCACACTTCCGACACCTTTTTCACGGCCGCTTTTGACGGGTCCGTGAACCCGTTTTAGCGGCCGTGTGGTTTCAGTGTGCACTCCCGTGTGCACTCCGTGTTTCCGTTTCCGTGCGCCGAGCATGGTACTGTCCAGGGTGACAGTACCATGCTCGGCGCGCGGAAATAATGTAATAAAAATAAATAAATTCATACTTACATTCCTCCTGTCCGGCCTCCAGTGATGACGTTCAATCCATGTCACCTCGGCAGCCAATCACAGGCTGCCGCGCCCTCGGCAGCCAATCACAGGCTGCCGCGGCCTCGGCAGCCAATCACAGGCTGCCGCGTCACAAAAGAAGGTCGGACTGCAGGAAGAAGAGGGACTCGTCACCAAGACAACGACCGGGTACGTATGAAAGGCTTTTTATTTTATTTTTAATCAGCAGCCTCTTTTCTCTATCAGTTATTGATAGAGACAAGTGGCTGCCGATTAGTGTAATATTTTTGTCATGTTTTTCTGCCCGCCCAGCGGTTGCTAGGCAACGGCTCCGTCACACACGGACGGCACACGGATGCCTTCCGTGTGCCTTCAGTTTTTTTGACGGCCCCATTGACTGGCATGGGCCTCACAGTCATGGAATCCCGGACCAAAGTAGGACATGCTCTACTTTGGAACGGAAAGGAGCAACGGACCGTCAAAAAAACTGAAGTGTGCATGGGGCCATTGAAATGAATGGGTTCAGGGTGCTATCAGTGACAAAAACGGATAGCATCCTGAAGAAAAAAACGGAAGTGTGCATGAGGCCTAAGGCAGTAAAGGGGAATTGTTTTTTCATTGTATGGTGGTCTAGGGCAGTCAAGGGGGTGACAAGTAAAATCAGGATTCCTCCAGGTGATGGCGGCATTGGGGATTTGTTCAGATTGTGACCCCCTTATGCCAGTCATGGACACCAGGGCCTGTACAACCTCTTCACCCCTATAGTTATGTTCCCTGGGTCTACGTTACATTACAAAATGTGTTCAATGTCTGACTCGCCCTGTGATAGATAATGACATGTGTGACAGTAAATATATTATTATACATTATAGATATGGGGTTATTTTATGTATATGCAGTAAACCCATTATGTATATTACAGACATATAAAACATGTGAATATGCGGCACCAGTGACAGCCGACATGCTAGAAGATCCACCGTATATATGTAAGTATTATAGAAAATAACAACCTATAGAAATGCTATAATGTGATGTCATCCAGAATGTTCCTATAGAGACACATGAGAGGCTGCGGGAACAAATTCCCCAATGTTGTCATTTGGCTGAACATATATTTGTTGATATGATGACCCATACTAAGCTCACATCACAATTTTAACTTTTCATTCCAGAAAACCTTGGGATCGGCTGCCTGCTGCCAGGGGGACTCTCTGAAGTAATATTTCATCTATATGAGGTATATCCATCTTTAGTTATTATATATAGGGATAGGGATTGTGTAGGTAATGGGTTTCTTTGTATAGTATGAAGATGGCCATATGACTGGCGGTGCCATGTAGTCTAGGGGGGACACGTAAGGGAACAATAGGGAACGGTTTTGGCCTGAAGATAGATTTAAGGTAATTGGTTGAGGGGACTAGGGGTACAGTAAAGTTAATTGGGGATTAGGGGTGGAGCAGTGTTGGGGGATATAAGGCACGGTCACCCTGCCAAGAGCACTTGCCACACATTATTGCCTACAAGAAATTCATTAGCCCAAACCCTTATATGCAATCTAATAGACAGTAGGACGCTACTAGTTACTTTCGGGGTGGCAGAGGGCACCCTGACCTGCTGGGCCCCAATGTAACTGCACAGTTCTCACATATAGTACGTCCGCCCCTGATTTATGTTAGAAAGTCATATGGGAGAAGCCCCCTGACCGGTTAAATACCTAGGCCAAATGGGCAAACATCTTGTAATAGCCACTGATTCCATGTCATGTAACTGCTGAGGACTTGTACTATATAATATTGTATATTGTAATGTCGTGGTGAAGGAAAGGTACAGGATTCAGGAGTCATCTCTACTACTTGGTGTCTCAGCGCTGGGCACTTGTGCCATGTATCCCAGACATGTACCCCAAACTTTGCTAGCAGTCATGGGAGACACTGCTTACCTTACTGTTATCATTACTACAAGTAATAAAAGCGGGCGGCCGGGAGCGGACCTATCCATGCCGCCTGTCACTCTGACGTCCGCAATGTTTATCTGCAGCATTGTAGGGGGGGGGGGGGTGGCAGGACTCCTAATAAAGTGTCTCTGTGTGAATAATTGTATGAACCCCTCAGAAACCCCATAATAGTTACTATTGTGATATAATAAGAATAAAGCTCATTATAATAACTCACTGATAAGAGACATATTGCAGAAAAAATGAGATAATATATAATACACCTAAAGCTATAAAATACACTGTTGGGGACTGGTCTCTGTTCTACATGAAAATGTTTCCATTGATTGGGATTTGTCCTAATACTTTGTCTTTCTTACTCCTAGTATTGATTCTGAATGGCCCCATTGAATTGCATAGGTCCGTGTGATGTCCGTTGTTTTAACACACGTAAGGCCTTATTCATACAAACGCGTTTAACGTCCATGATACGTCGCACGGACCTATGTTAGTCAATGGGGCCGTTCAGACAGTCCGTGATTTTCACGCAGCGTGTGTCCGCTGCGTAAAACTCACGACATGTCCTATACTTGGCCGTTTTTCGCGCAACACTCACCCATTGAAGTCAGTGGGTGCGTGAAAATCACGCGCAGCACATGGAAGCACTTCCGTGTGTCGCGCGTGACTCGCGCAACAGTAGATAAATAAGTGAAGGAAAAAATAAAAGCACATCCTTCATTTCTTTTTCTAAACATCAAAACCGCGTGTCATAAGGATGGCATATGCGTGGAAATCACGCAGCCACGCACCATTCACTGATGACACACGGAACTGCAAGATGCACACGTTCGTGTGAATAAGGCCTAACACGGATGTGGAATACGCTGGTGTGAATAAGAGCTAAGTTGTATTTTTATACACGTATTATGCTATGTGCTATGTGTGATTTTGGTTGCATACAGTAAAAGTTGCTTGTTGTGTGGAGTATTTTTTTTTTTCAAATACATGGATGATGGACAAAATATTGTAGGGCTTCTGTTTCAGTGTTTTGAGAGCGCACACTTTTGTGGCTGTAGATGTATGTGGTATATATATATATATATATATATAAGCTTTTATCACCTTGATCTATTCATTGTAAATGATATTTTCTCAAAATCGCTGATTGTATGTGAGTTTTAGGCACAAATGTGAATTTTAATGCATTTGTTTTTAAAAATAAATTCCTCTATCCTATATCTGAGGGTATGTTCACACGCACTAATTACGGACGTAATTCGGGCGTTTTTGCCCCGAATTACGTCCGAAAATAGCGCCTCGATAGCGCTGACAAACATCTGCCCATTGAAAGCAATGGGCAGACGTTTGTCTGTTCACACGAGGCGTAATTTACGCGCCGCTGTCAAATGACGGCGCGTAAATAGACGCCCGTGTCAAAGAAGTGACCTGTCACTTCTTTGACCGTATTTGGAGCCGTTATTCATTGACTTCAATGAATAGCAGCGCCAATTACGTCCGTAATGGACGTGGCACTCAAGCGCCTGCACATGCCGTTACGGCTGAAATTACGGGGATGTTTTCAGGCTGAAACATCCCCGTAATTTCAGCCGTTACAGACGCCCTCGTGTGAACATACCCTAAGGTGTGATAGTGAAGGTGAACACGGCCGACAGGACCACGTCAAGACAACTGCAATCGTCAGGTTGTCTGCTTCCAGGAAAATAGGAGCTTTGTGGACGCCTAATTTTTCTAGGTGTGTAATCCCTGCATTTTATAGATTGTTACTTTTTTTGTACATTTCCTGCTTAAAACCACATTTTTGGTGTTTTCAATTTGTAATTTTATGGAGATAAATAATATATGTACATGTAGACACAGGCACAAGTGGTATGTATGTATGTATGTATGATATATATGTATGAGGGGCATGAGGGGGCCCGTGTCGCCCACCGGCACTGGCCCCCACCATGGCCGGAGGCTCCCCTAGCAGCCGCTATGGCTGCTACAGCGGGACCCCACTGAAGACTACGGCAGAGTTAAACAAAAGACATGTATCCCCTCTCCACAGGATAGGGGATACATGTGTGATCGCTGGCATTGATAGGGAGAACGGGGAACTGAAAGTCCCCTGAAGTTCTCCATCAAAAACCTCGGACTTCCGGTGTCTGTGTCGGCAGCTCCGTAGAAATGAATGGAGTGCCGGTCGCGCTTGTGCGCATCCGTGACCAGCGCTCCTTTCATTTTTATTGAGCTGCGCAGACGCCGGAAGTCCGAGGTTAGTCATGGAGAACTTCGGGGGACTTTCGGTCCCCCGTTCTCCTTATCGCTGCCAGCGATCACACATGTATCCCCTGTCCTGTGGATAGGGGATGCATGTTATTTGTAGGACACACTGTAGGTCGCATTTTTTGGGGGGGCTGGGGATGCTGTATGGCGTTCCCTACAGGGGGGGCTGTATGCCGTTTCCTACAGGGGGGACTGTATGGCGTCCCCTGCAGGGGGGGACTGTATGGCGGCCCCTGCAGGGGGGGGCTGTATGGCGTTCCCTACAGGGGGGGCTGTATGGCGTTCCCTACAGGGGGAGCTGTATGGCGTTCCCTACAGGGGGGGCTGTATGGCGTTCCCTACAGGGGGGGCTGTATGGCGTTCCCTACAGGCGGGGGCTGTATGGCGTTCCCTACAGGGGGGGCTGTATGGAGTTCCCTACAGGGGGGCTGTATGGCGTTTCCTACAAGGGGGGCTGTATGGCGTTATCTACAGTGGGGGCTGTATGGCGTTCGCGCCATATAGCCCCCTCTGTAGATAACGCCATAAAGTCCCCCCTGTAGATAACGCCATACAGCCCCCTTTGTAGATAATGCCATACAGTCCCCCCTGTAGATAACGCCATACAGCCCCCTGTAGATAACGCTATACAGTTCCCCCTGTAGATAACGCCATACAGCCCCCCTGTGGATAACGCCATACAGCCCCCCCTGTAGATAACGCCATACAGCCCCCCTGTAGATAACGCCATACAGTCCCCCCTGTAGATAACGCCATACAGTACCCCCTGTAGATAACGCCATACAACCCCCTCTGTAGATAACGCCATACAGCCCCCTCTGTAGATATCTACAAAGGGGGCTGTATGGCGCTACCTACAGGGGTGTTGTATGGCATTATCTACAGGGGGGCTGTATGGCGTTATCTACAGGGGGGCTGTATGGCGTTATCTACAGGGGGGGCTGTAAAAAAGGCACTATCTACAAGGGGGGGGGTTGTGTGACACCCAGGGGAGGGGGGGCCACAGTCAAAAGTTTGCTATGGGGCCCAGTCTTTCCTAGTTATGCCCCTGTATGTATGTATGTATGTATGTATGTATGTATGTATGTATGATATATATATATATATATATATATATATATATATATATATATATATGTATGTATGATATATATATATATATATATAAATATATATATATATATATATATATGTGTGTGTGTGTGTGTGTGTATGTATGATATATATGTGTGTATGTATGAATGTATGTATGTACGATATATATATGTGTGTATGTATGTATGTATCTATTTATGATATATATATATATATATGTGTGTATGTATGATATATATGTGTATGTATGTATGAATGTATGTATGTACGATATATATATATGTGTGTATGTATGTATGTATGTATGTATGTGTGTGTGTATGTATGATATATATGTATGTATGTATATATGTATGTGTGTATGTATGTATGTGTGTATGTATGTATGTATGTATATATGTGTGTATGTATGTATGATATATGTATGTATGTATTATGTATGTATGTATGAACGCTGCACATATTGAACTTTTTTTTTTAGGATGCCTGGAGCATAAAATTTTCTGCTTTAGTTTACACTGTTGACATAAAGTATAAATTTGTATGCATTTTTTTTAATTAAAAATGACACTTTATACACACAAGGACCGTCATGCAATTTTATGTGGAGTGGCAAATGGACAATGTACCAGGAATCTACTTTCAGAAAATATATAAGTATGGGGGGTTTAGTATGATTTTTTTGTACTTAGTAATATAGGTTTTATTTGTACATGACAAAAGTAAGAGGCAAAATGCCTAAAAAACCCTGGTAGTGAAAGGGTTAAAAAGGTCCAACAGGAAAGACTGGCGCAACCAATCGGAGCTCAGCTTTCATTTCAAAGCTGCTCTGAAAAAAAGCTGCACTGTGATTGGTTGCTATGGGCAACAAGGACAGTTGATGTGTTTGACAGTCTGTCCGCCATCCATGCAGCGTGATGTATAATCTGTACACAAGACAGGTAACAGAAAGAAGTATCTATATGTAATGTATAGACATGCTTAGTAGATGACGGACATTACAATATTTACACTAAAGATGCAAATGTGACGATGACATTCTACTTTCTTACAAGCCGATTCTGCCTTCCTTGTAGCCGGATCCCTCTGGGTGGGGGGAAATATTGCGCATGCCATTAGGCTGTGTTCATATGACAGATTTTTCTTGTGGAAAAACCAGACGTGGAATTGGTCGAGAAACCGCGGTAGAAAACCACGGCCGACCCTCAGATTTCGGTCGTTGTTTTGTAGTAAAAACTGAGGTGTTTCTGGACACAGATTAGAACCATTTAATGGGGCTAATCTGTCTACGATTACCTGATGTGGAACATGCGACGGAAAACGCGTGACATGTCACTTTTTTTCAGCGAGGCGGTGTCCAATTTCACCCGCTTAACCCCTTAGTGACCAGCCTATTTTAGGCCCTAATGACCAAGCTATTTTATTCGTTTTTCTATAGTCGCATTCAAAGAGCTATAACGTTCTTATTTTTTCGTCTACATAGCTGTATGAGGACTTGTTTTTTGCGGGATTAGTTGTGCTTTTTAATGGCACCATTTTTGGGTACATATAATTTTTATATTAACTTTTATTAACCTTTTTGGGGGGGATTATAAAAAAAAACTGAAATTCCGCCATTGTTCTATGTGTTTTTAAATTGACGCCGTTCACTGTGCGATGTAATTAACATGTTACTTTTATTCTATGGGTCGGTACGATTACGGCGATACCACATATGTAGAGGTTTTTTTATGTTTTACGACTTTTGCACAATAAAAACACTTTTGAACTAAAATTATTTGCCTTTGCATCGTCGCTTTCCAAGAGCCGTAATTTTTTTATTTTTCCATCAATGTAGTGATTTTTTGGGCTTGTTTTCTGCGGGACGAGACGTAGTTTTGATTGGTACTGTTTTGGGGTACATGGGACTTATTGATTCATTTTTATTATGACTTTTTTGGGGGGCAATGGAAAAAAATTGCAATTTCGCCATGGTTTTTTGCGTTTTTTTTTTACAGTGTTCACTTTGCGGTTTAAATTACATATTAACTTTATTAATGGAGTCATTACGGTCGCGGCGATACCACATATGTGTACTTTTTTTTTTTTTTTACACTTTTACTAAATAAAACCACTTTTTATGGAAAAAAATGGTTTTATTTATTTTTTTACTGTACTTTATTAATAATCTTTATTTCACTTTGATGACTTATTTTATTAGTCCCACTAGGGGACTTTACTGTGCGATCTTCAGATCGCTGCTATAATGCTCTGGTATACTTCGTATACCAGAGCATTATTGCCTGTCAGTGTAAATCTGACAGGCAATCTGTTAGGACGTGCCTCCGGCGCGTCCAAACAGGAATATGTCCAGGGCAGACCTGGGGGCTTTTATCAGGCCCCCGGCTGCCATGACACCCCATCGGAGACCCGCGATTTCATTCGCGGGCCGCCAATGGGTGACAGAGGGAGCGCACTCCCTCTGTAAACAAAGTTAAATGCTGCGGTCGCTATTGACGGCGGCATTTAACGGGTTAAACGGCCGCGATCGAAGTAAACTTCGATCGCGGGCGTTGGAGCAGGAGCTCAGCTGTCATCAGACAGCAGAGCCCCGGCTCCTGCCTGCACGGGAGACCCGTGCAGGACTTAGACTAAGCTGACGTGAAAAGGCGTCAGCCTAGCCTAAAGCCCATTAGTGACTCACGTGAAAAGGCGTATTAGTGGTCACTAAGGGGTTAATATTCTGTCCTGTATAAATGGGTGGTTTCTTATAGACAATGGTGCACTTTTTTCAAGTGTTTTTCACGCCGATTCAGACACAGAAAATGCGTCTGAATCCTCGTGAAAATTCTGCCGTGTGAACAGGGCCTTAGTCCTGGCAAAGAGGAAAATCACATGGAGGCTTGGAGAAAATCAAGACTGAAATACGACAATGACATCTGAATATATAAAGTGAAATAATGTCCTTCTAGGGCGACACAGGATAATGATTGTGACAGCGGTGCCTTATATTGTACACGTCCACCTCACATAACCGCCGGCCTCTGCTTCAATGATTCCAGTAAGAGTAGGAGGTTCCCCCGGGGCAAGAATTACCACAGCGGAAAGATGTACAAGACTTGTGAATGTTGTTATTCCCATCCCATTAAACCTGGGTTCTCATGGCTAGGTGTTGTGGCTTTTTTTGTCATAAACTTCCAAATCGGGCAACACACAGACACACACACACACACACACACACACAGACACACACACACACACACACACACACACACACACACACACACACACACACACACACACACACACACACAGACACACACACACACACACACATACACACACACACAAACACACACATACATACACACAGACACACACACAGACACACAGACACACACACACATACACACAGACACACACACACAGGCACACAGACACACACACACACACACACACACACACACATACATACATGCATACACACACACACAAACAGACATACATACACACACACAAACAGACACACACACACACACACACACACACAGAGACAGACACGGATCTGTATTGCATTATGGGCCTACACTGTTCCTCTAATTTTACACATTCCGTAAGAAGAAAAGAAAATGTGTCATGCTCCACCACACGCCATAGGGAGGATATGGTGTCTCATTAAAACACCGCACGGCGACAGAGGGTGAAATACAGAATTGAAACTTGTCAGATATACAATACATGTTAGAGGCTTTAGTACTTGCTGTAAGAGGTGTAAATAGAAGTCTTCCCAGCTCATGATTCATCAAAACTCTACACAGGTTAGGCTCTGTCCACAACACCATTAGAGCCCGAAACCTCACTGACCCATTAGAAGTCAATGGGATCTTTTACACAACGGATCCATCATGATTGTCATAGCTCTGTCAATAAATCCTAGGATTTGTACCAGTCTAAATAAGAGCCAAGGCTTGATATGGAATCAATCATTTCAGTTTGTGAGGGTAAATAATCGTTTTCTAGGAGTCCTAAGCTGCATCCACTCCCCCACACCAGCCAAAATGGCTCCATTACCAATACCAGCAGAGTGCCCCATAAACAGTGCCAGTAGAGTGCCCCATAAACAGTGCCAGTAGAGTGCCCCATAAACAGTGCCAGTAGAGTGCCCCATAAACAGTGCCAGTAGAGTGCCCCATAAACAGTGGCAGTAGAGTGCCCCATAAACAGTGCCAGTAGAGTGCCCCATAAACAGTGCCAGTAGAGTGCCCCATAAACAGTGCCAGTAGAGTGCCCCATAAACAGTGCCAGTAGAGTGCCCCATAAACAGTGCCAGTAGAGTGCTTCCCTGCGTGCAGCCACAAGCAGGAGCTCAATGATACATGTTTACACAGCTACCATGCGGCCATAGAAATAAATATGCAGCAAGAGCCCCTGTTCTCAGCCGTCAGGAGACTTTCAGGAGACGTCCCTGCTCTGCCGGGAGATTTCTTGTAGACTACTGGACAATCCTGGAGAGTAGGCAAGAATGACGTCTATGTGTTTAGTCAGACACAAACCCAAAGCACATTATTAACCCCTTCCCATCGCTGTCATTATTTTTATTCACATTTTTTCCTCCCCACCTTCCAAAAGCCACGGAATTGCTGCAGAAATTTGCACTTGGACTAGCAGACAATCTGCTATGGAAAAACATTTCCTGCATTTACTGTAGAAAATATTCCGGATTTTGCTGCGTTTTTTTTCCAAGTCTGTGAGATGGTGACATTTCCTCTGAAAAACGCAGGAATTCAGTCCACTTTCCGCAGCAGGAATTTACATACAGTCGGTGAATTTCAGGACTGACATTTTATGCAGCGTGTGGATAACATTCGCTCATTCACACCCACTTTGCTGCTACTGTATTCTGCTGCGTATTATCCGTTCGCAATTCCGAATGGAAAATACGCAGCCATTTTCGTTACGTGTGGACAAGCCCTTACAAGGAGAAAATTCATTATTAAAAATAAAATTTGTTTTGTGTTGCCATATTCTGAGACATAACTTTTTGATTTTTCCGTCTATATGAGGGCTTATTTTCTGCAGGCCGAGCTGTAGTTTTAATTTGTACCATTTTGGGGTACATAAGACTTTTTGACCACTTTTTATTAAATTCTTTTGTGGGATACGAGGTGACTAAAAAAATAGGCGATTTTGGGCTTTCATTTTATATTGTAACAGTTTGGATTTTTACAGGTGTCGCGATTCCAGATATGTTAAAAAAAAAAAATCCACTGCTTTTGAGCGAAAATGTTTTTAGTTTTAATATTCTTTTGGTCTATGTAAAAAAAAAAAAATTAACAGGGAGATGTGCTGCCAACAACGGTAATATTTTCGGCTGCATAAACGTTACAATCAGCCGATAAACGGGCGTTATACCCAGAAAAGGAGTATACAGTTACTCACAAAAGATAAAGAATAAAATCAAAATATACAACCCATCAAACCAAACCAAACAACAATCCCCAGTAGAAGAGTAGAAGCCCTAACATTTAATATAAAAATGGAAGAATCCCCAAAATACTGCAAAGGGGGATATCACTGGCAATATTGTTCACAACCTGTGCAAAGCCATACTATAAGAAAGGCACAAATGATACCTTCTCATTCAGGCCCAAAGGAGCTTGGGTGCGTAACTTTATGATCCAACGACATTCAATTTGCTCATGACGTTTGGCTAGATTCCCTCCTCGGGAGCCCAAAGAAAGTTTAGCAATTTCAGGAACTTTTAAATCCTGACATCTGCCCTTGTGTTTCTCCCTAAAGTGCTTAGGTATTGGTTTAAATTTGATGAGTTTCTGAGGGTCCAATTTCACTGCTGCCCTGATATCCTTGGCATGTTCCTGGGTGCGTACCCTCAGATCTCGTGTGGTCATACCCACGTATATCAAACCACAAGTGCATGTAGCGCGATATATGACCCCCGTGGTACTGCAATTAATGACGTGCACAATTTTGTGTTCATCACATCCTGATGAATCACAAAATGTGTCTGTCCTAACAATCATGCTACAGATAGAGCAGTGGCCACATGGGAATGAGCCCCACTTAGGGCCCGATGACACACAGGGAGGTACATAATGGCTTCTTACTAACATGTCCTTTAGTGTTCTGCTTCTTTTAGCCACCATCAATGGTCGGTGTGGAAGAACACCCCTAAGATCGGGATCATTCTGCCATTGTGTGTTAGGGTATGTTCACACGGCGGGGGTCCGTAACGGCTGAAATTACGGGGATGTTTCAGCCTGAAAACATCCCCGTAATTTCAGCCGTTCCGGCATGTGCAGGCGCTTGAACGCCGCGTCCATTACGGCCGTAATTAGCGCTGCTATTCATTGGAGTCAATGAATAACGGCTCCAATTACGGCCAAAGAAGTGACAGGTCACTTCTTCTACGCGGGCGTCTATTTACGCGCCGTCATTTGACAGCGGCGCGTAAATATACGCCTCGTGTGAACAGACAAACGTCTGCCCATTGCTTTCAATGGGCAGATGTTTGTCAGCGCTATTGAGGCGCTATTTTCAGACGTAATTCGGGGCAAAAACGCCCGATTTACGTCCGTAAATAGGCCGTGTGAACATACCCTTAGAGTTGGTTACAAATCTGACCAGATTTCCTTTGATCTACGTACCTTTTGTCTCAACAGAATGTCCCGATTAGTACTCCTTGCTCTTTGGCATCCTTTTTCAGCATCTATATTTCTGTAGCCACGTTGTCTTAATCTCTGTTTCAGATTTGAGGTCTGTTCTTTAAAATTCTGATGAGAATTAAATCACTCATTTAGCCCTCAAGAATTGGCCTGTCGGGATGGAACGCACAATATGAGGAGTATAAAACGATGATGCGTGCAATAAAGAATTCTCCGCTGTTGCTTTCAGAAAGATGGTCGTGCTTAAATGACCGTTATACAAAACCAAGAAATTTATGTCAAGAAATTCCTACAATTTCTTAGGACTGGAAAACCCCTTTTGGCTAAAGGGTTTTCCCACTAAGAACATTTATCACCTATCCACTGGATAGGTGATAAATATATGATCGCTAAGGGCCCCACTACTGGGACCCCCACCGACCATGTACTAACTCCTTATGAAATTTTGTTCGAAAATTACCCAGGTTGCCCATAACACCTACAGACTCAGAACTATATTTGTCACATGACACCCTTGTCCAATATGTGATAAGGCTTCAGAAGCAGTTTTAGGCTTGGTTTACAATGTGCGTTTTTGTTGCGTTTTTAGCATTCTTTTTTTGTTTGGTTTGATGAACTTCCACGTTAGTTTATCTACCAAAACAAAAAAAATTCATGGCAAAAACGCACAGTGTAAACCCAGCCTGAGAGAGTTAAGACTCAGGTGCAGGAGGCTCAACATAAATGTACTAAGGAGACTTATTCCGTTAATCTGTGAAACTTTATAATGATCAATTAGTTTTACATTCTGGTTTATTTACAGTGCTTTGGAGAAGTCTCTTCAAGGTACTGCTGCTGACCATCCTTACTGCCGTGAGGTGTGAAAGAAGAGATACCTGGATCGATTCTTCCTATGTGAAGAAATCTGCACATATTATTTAGACCGACTCATCACCCGTGAGAGAAACCAATTATTACTGGAGACCTGCGAGCAGTTGTAACTTGATCCTCTGTTAGACGGAAAATTCCTTGACCTGGAGGAAAAGATAAGTGGGTCTGAGGATAATATACCGCACAGAAGACCCCCAGGTGAGAAGAAGGAGGTTGCTTCATGTAAGCCCACCTCACATGAAACAGCTGCAACAGGTACTGTTCTTTGCTCCCCTACAAGAGGTCAAGAATAATAGCATTAGATTCTACAGTATTTGATGACAGACAGTCTCCTGAAACTCTGCAATGGCCGACTTCTTCAATCCACTTGGACCTAAACCAGACAAAGGACTATGGAGTTTCATTGCTCGTAGCTCTATACATCATAGTCTATGTATTTCAGCTTTCTGATATCATTCTTTTCTTAAAGCAATCTGACAACAACACTCTTACCAAACAACATAGAATACTCCAACGTGACTTCAGTGAAATACAGGAGTGAATTGTATATTACTGCAAACTAAATCGGAAGTACTGATACCTACGATTATCGACTTTCTGCCATCATTCTTCCTTAACCCCTTCCCTCTTTGGCCGCTTTTGACCTTCCTGACAGAGTGTAAAGGATCTGCCAGGTACTACGTCTGTGTATACTCCCGAGATTAATCAGTCGACACCTGAAGCCAGACCTCTTAGACTGACACCGGCTCCCACCAACCAGGGTGGCAGGCTCAGGAGTGGGAGAGCCTATCGCGGCCTGGTCAGTCGGAGTTAGCTCCGCCCCCTGTTCATTTATACCTGCCGTGTTCTCTTCCTCAGTGCTTGTTATTCTTCTTGGATTCCAGGCCCCACTGCTGCCTTGCTCCAGCCTGCTTCTGCCGTGCTTCTGCCTTGCTTCAGTTCCGCTTATCCTGCTTCGCTTTGCCCCTGGCTTGCTTCCTGCTCCGTGCTCTGCGTTTGTATACTCCACTACATCCTGATCCTGACTGGCTCATTCACCGCTCCGTTTCCTCGCGGCGTTCCGTGGCCTACTGCCCCTTCCCTTGCATGTTCCCTGTTTGTACTCCCTTGCACTTAGACAGAGTAGGGACCGCCGCCAAGTTGTACCCCGTCGCCTAGGGCGGGTCGTTGCAAGTAGGCAGGGACAGGGCGGTGGGTAGATTAGGGCTCACTTGTTCCCTTCACCTCCTTCTTGCCATTACATAATATCAAGCCCATACCTAGTCTACCATTTCTCCTACGCTGACGCTATCATGGACCCCCTTGAGACCCTGACCCAGCAGATGCAGGGCCTCTCCCTACAGGTCCAGGCCCTGGCTCAGAGGGTCAACCAGGCTGACGCTGCCTTAGTAGTACCCCTCACCTCACCTCTAGAACCCGACCTCAAGTTACCTGACCGGTTCTTAGGGGACCGTAAGACTTTTCTCTCCTTTGCAGACTTTATTTCCGCCTAAAACCTCACTCCTCAGGTTCCGAGAACCAGCGGGTGGGTATCATTATATCCCGACTCCAGGAAGGGCCCCAAGAGTGGGCCTTCTCCTTGGCTCCTGACGCCCCTGAACTTTCCTCCGTTGATCGTTTTTTCTCTGCCCTCGGACTCATTTACGACGAGACTGACAGGACTGCCTTAGCCGAGAGTCGGTGACCTTACGTCAGGGTAGGAGACCTGTTGAGGAATACTGTTCTGATTTTAGAAAGTGGTGCGTAGCTTCTCGGTGGAACGACCCGGCCCTAAGGTGCCAGTTTAGGTTAGGATTATCTGACGCCCTGAAGGATCTGCTGGTTAGCTACCCCTCTTCTGACTCCCTAGACCAGGTTATGGCCCTAGCAGTACGACTTGACCGACGTCTCAGGGAACGTCAGCTTGAATGTTTCAATGTGTTCCCCTCTGACTTCCCTGCGATTCCCCCCGAGGTCCCGTCTCCTCGCTCTTCCACGGAGGACTCGGAGGTACCTATGCAACTCGGGGCCTCCATGTCCCCTCGACAACGTAGAGAGTTTCGCAGGAAGAATGGTCTCTGCTTCTATTGTGGGGACGACAAGCATCTACTGAACACCTGTCCCAGGCGCAAGAATAAACAGCCGGAAAACTTCCGCGCCTAAGTGATCATCGGGGAGGTCACTTGGGCGCACAGGTATTTCCCGTTAATATGAAACACAATAAAATTTTGCTTCCCTTTCAGGTCTCGTTTGCTGGCCGGTCTGCCACTGGCAGTGCCTTCGTGGATTCTGGCTCATCTGCTATAATCATGTCTGTGGAATTTGCTATGTCTCTAAAAATGCCTTTTATTGATTTGCCTTATCCTATCCCGGTAGTGGGTATCGACTCCACTCCTCTTGCTAATGGTTATTTTACTCAGCATACTCCTGTTTTTGAACTCCTTGTTGGCTCCATGCATTTGGGCAGTGCTCTGTACTGGTGATGCAGGGATTATCGTCCGATCTGGTATTAGGTCTTCCCTGGTTGCAGCTGCATAATCCCACGTTTGATTGGAATACTGGGGATCTCACCAAATGGGGTAGTGAATGCCTGATGTCATGTCTTTCGGTTAACTCTATTTCTCCCCGGGAGGAGGTAAACACGCTTCCTGAGTTTGTTCAGGACTTCGCTGATGTGTTTTCTAAGGAGGCCTCCGAGGTGTTGCCCCCTCATAGAGATTACGATTGCGCCATCGATTTGGTGCCTGGTGCCAAGCTTCCTAAGGGTAGGATATTTAATCTTTCATGTCCTGAACGTGAAGCTATGAGGGAGTATATCCAAGAATGCCTGGCCAAGGGTTTCATTCGCCCCTCGACTTCTCCTGTAGGTGCTGGCTTCTTCTTCGTGAGGAAGAAGGATGGTGGTCTTAGGCCGTGCATTGATTATCGGAACCTTAATAAGGTCACCGTAAGGAACCAGTATCCCCTTCCTTTGATTCCGGATCTTTTTAATCAGGTTCAGGGGGCCCAATCGTTTTCTAAGTTCGATCTACGGGGGGCATATAACCTTATCTGCATCAAAGAGGGGGATGAGTGGAAAACTGCGTTCAACACACCCGAAGGTCATTTCGAATACCTGGTCATGCCCTTTGGGTTGTGTAATGCCCCTGCCGTCTTCCAGAATTTTATTAATGAAATTCTGAGAGATTACCTGGGTAATTTTCTTGTAGTGTACCTTGATGACATACTGGTGTTTTCCAAGGACTGGTCCTCCCACGTGGAGCATGTCAGGAAGGTCCTCCGGGAAAATAATCTGTTTGCGAAGACCGAAAAATGTGTGTTTGGGGTACAGGAGATACCATTTTTAGGTCAAATCCTCACTCCTCATGAATTCCGCATGGACCCTGCCAAGGTTTAGGCTGTGGCAGAATGGGTCCAACCTGCCTCCCTGAAGGCGCTACAGTGTTTTTTGGGGTTCGCTAACTATTACAGGAGATTTATTGCCAACTTCTCGGTCGTCGCTAAGCCTCTTACGGACCTTACTCGCAAGGGTGCTGATGTCCTCCATTGGCCCCCTGAGGCCGTCCAGGCTTTTGAGACCCTCAAGAAGTGCTTTATCTCGGCCCCCGTGCTGGTTCAGCCCAACCAAAGGGAGCCATTTATTGTGGAGGTTGACGCATCCGAGGTGGGAGTGGGGGCCGTCTTGTCCCAGGGTACCAGCTCCCTCACCCATCTCCGCCCCTGTGCTTACTTCTCTAGGAAGTTTTCGCCCACGGAGAGTAACTATGATATTGGCAACCGCAAACTTTTAGCCATTAAATGGGCTTTTGAAGAGTGGCGTCACTTCCTGGAGGGGGCCAGACACCAGGTAACGGTCCTTACTGACCACAAGAATCTGGTTTTCCTAGAATCTGCCCGGAGGCTTAATCCTAGACAAGCTCGTTGGGCACTATTCTTTACCAGATTTAATTTCTTGGTTACCTATAGGGCTGGGTCCAAAAATATTAAGGCTGATGCACTGTCACGTAGTTTCATGGCCAATCCTCCTCCCGAGAAGGATCCTGCTTGTATTTTACCCCCTGGTATAATCGTTTCTGCCGCTGATTCTGATTTAGCTTCTGACATCGCGGCTGATCAAGGTTCAGCTCCCGGGAACCTCCCTGGGGACAAACTGTTTGTCCCCCTGTAATACCGGCTAAGGGTACTCAGGGAAAACCATGACTCCGCACTATCTGGTCATCCTGGCATCTTGGGTACCAAACACCTCATTACCAGAAACTATTGGTGGCCTGGGTTGCCTAAAGACGTTAGGGCTTACGTCACCGCTTGTGAGGTTTGTGCTAGGTCCAAGACCCCCTAGGTCCCGACCTGCGGGCTTACTACGTTTCTTGCCCATTCCCCAGAGACCTTGGACCCATATCTCCATGGATTTTATCACCGATTTGCCTCCATCTCAGGGCAAGTCGGTGGTGTGGGAGGTAGTAGACCGCTTCAGCAAGATGTGCCACTTTGTGCCCCTTAAGAAACTACCTAACGCCAAGACGTTAGCTTCTTTGTTTGTTAAACACATTCTGCGTCTCCATGGGGCCCCAGTCAATATCGTTTCTGACAGAGGGGTAAAATTTGTTTCCTTATTTTGGAGAGCTTTTTGTAAAAAGTTGGAGATTGATCTGTCCTTCTCCTCCGCCTTCCATCCCGAAACTAATGGCCAAACGGAAAGGACTAACCAATCCCTGGAACAATATTTAAGGTGTTTCATCTCTGACTGTCAATTTGATTGGGTCTCATTCCTTCCCCTCGCCGAATTTTCCCTGAATAACCGGGTCAGTAACTCGTCAGGGGTCTCCCCGTTTTTCTGTAATTTCGGGTTTAACCCAAGGTTCTCCTCCGTTTCTCCTGGTTGTTCCAATAATCCCGAGGTAGAGGACGTTCATCGGGAACTGTGCACAGTCTGGGCCCAGGTTCAGAAGAACCTAGAGGCGTCCCAGAGCGTACAAAAGATTCAGGCTGATAGTAGACGTTCTGCTAACCCCCGGTTTGTCGTCGGGGATCTGGTCTGGTTGTCGTCCAGGAACTTGCGCCTTAAGGTCCCGTCCAGGAAGTTTGCTCCCCGATTTATTGGACCTTATAAGGTCATTGAAGTCCTCAAGCCTGTATCCTTCCGTCTGGAGCTGCCCCCATCCTTTCGCATACATGACGTCTTCCATGCCTCCCTCCTTAAACGCTGCTCCCCGTCCTGGTCCCCCTCGAGGAAACCTCCTGTTCCCGTTCTCACCCCTGAGGGGGTGGAATTCGAGGTGGCCAAGATTATGGACAGTAGGATGATCCAGGGCTCCCTCCAGTACCTGGTCCATTGGAGAGGATACGGGCCGGAGGAGAGGACTTGGGTACCTGCTCGAGATGTTCACGCTGGGGTATTGATCAGGAGGTTCCACCTTCTCTTCCCCACTAAACCGGGTCCTCTTAGTAAGGGTCCGGTGGCCCCTCATAAAAGGGGGAGTACTGTAAAGGATCTGCCAGGTACTACGTCTGTGTATACTCCCGAGATTAATCAGTCGACACCTGAGGCCAGACCTCTTAGACTGACACCGGCTCCCACCAACCAGGGTGGCAGGCTCAGGAGTGGGAGAGCCTATCGCGGCCTGGTCAGTCGGAGTTAGCTCCGCCCCCTGTTCATTTATACCTGCCGTGTTCTCTTCCTCAGTGCTTGTTATTCTTCTTGGATTCCTGGCCCCACTGCTGCCTTGCTCCAGCCTGCTTCTGCCGTGCTTCTGCCTTGCTTCAGTTCCGCTTATCCTGCTTCGCTTTGCCCCTGGCTTGCTTCCTGCTCCGTGCTCTGCGTTTGTATACTCCACTACATCCTGATCCTGACTGGCTCATTCACCGCTCCGTTTCCTCGCGGCGTTCCGTGGCCTACTGCCCCTTCCCTTGCGTGTTCCCTGTTTGTACTCCCTTGCACTTAGACAGAGTAGGGACCGCCGCCAAGTTGTACCCCGTCGCCTAGGGCGGGTCGTTGCAAGTAGGCAGGGACAGGGCGGTGGGTAGATTAGGGCTCACTTGTTCCCTTCACCTCCTTCCTGCCATTACACAGAGCCTCATTTTTCAAATCTGACATGTTTCACTTTATGTGGTAATAACTCCGGAATGCTTTTACCTATCCAAGTGATTCTGAGATTGTTTTCTCGTGACACATTGGACTTTATGTTACTGGCAAAATTTTCCCGATACATTCAGTATTTAATTGTGAAAAACACCAAAATTTAGCGAAAAATTGCAAAAATTTGCATTTTTCTCAATTTCAATTTATCTGCTTGTAAGACAGGCAGTTATACCACACAAAAATGTTGCTAACTAACATCCCCCATATGTCTACTTTAGATTGGCATCGTTTTTTGAACATCATTTTATTTTTCTAGGACGTTACAAGTCTTAGAACTTTAGCAGCAATTTCTCACATTTTCAAGAAAATTTCAAAATGCTATTTTTACAGGGGCCAGTTCAGATGTGAAGTGGCTTTGAGGTCCTTAGATAATAGAAACCCCCAATAAGTCACCCCATTTTAAAAACTGCACCCCTCAAAGTATTCAAAACAGCATTTAGAAAGTTTCTTAACCCTTTAGACATTGCGCAGGAATTAAGGCAAAGTAGAGGTGAAATTTACAAAGTTCATTATTTCTCGATTTTTTTTTTTTCATCACCGCATTACTAGTGCCGTAACTTTTTTGTTTTTCAGTTGATTGAGCGGTGTGCGGGCTTGTTTTTTGCGAGACGGGCTGTAGATTTTATTGGTATCATTTTAGAACACATACGACTTTTTGATCACTTTTTATTTCATTTTTTGGTAAAGGAAATTACCAAAAACAAGCAATTCTGGAATCGTTTTTTATTGTTTTTTTTATCGGCATCCACAGTGCGTCCTAAATTACATGTTAGCTTTATTCTGCGGGTCGATACGATTACGGTGATACCAAATTTATATAGTTTTTTTTATGCATTGCGGCTTTTGCACAATAAAATCACTTTTTTTATAAAATCATTTGTTTTCTGTGTCGCCATATTCTAAGACCCATAACTTTTTTATTTTTGCGTGCACAAAGCGGTGTCGGGATTATTTTTTGCGGGACGAATTGTCGTTTTTATTAGTACTATTTTGGAGTAAATGTGACTTTTTGATCACTTTTTATAGCATTTTTTGGAAGGAGATGTGACCTAAAAACAAAGATTCTGGCGTTGTTTTTCATGTTTTTTTTTACGGCGTTCACCGTGCGGAATAAACTACATAATAGTTTTGTAGTTTGGGTCGTTACGGACGCGGCGATACCAATTATGTATAGTTTTTTTTATTTTTACGGTATTCCCATAATAAAAGACTTACTATGGGAAAAAAAGTCAGTTTAGCTTTATTTTTATTTTAAATGTGTGTGTTTTTATTGTTTTACCACATTTTTATTAACTTTTTTTTACTTTTCTGACTTGTCCCACTAGGGGACATGAGGGCCTGATGCCCCGATCGCTACTCTAATACACTGTACTACATACGAAGTGCAGTGTATTAGCGCTGTCAGTTATTCACTGACAGCAAGCCTATGAGGACACGCCGCAGGCGGGTCCTCATCGGCTCCCGTACAAGGCAGACTCGGACGCCATTTTCTGGTGTCCGATTGCCACAGCAACCCAGCGATTGCGTCACTGGGTTGCCGGTAGGGTGAAAACCTATCAGATTCTGCGCTCTATTGAGCGCAGCATCTGAGGGGTTAATCTGCCGGATCGGAGAATAGCTCCGGTCCTGGCAGTTACAGGAGGGTGCCAGCTGTATAATACAGCTGTCACCCCGCGGTGATGGTGCCGGCTCTGCTTCTGAGCCCGCACAATCACTGCGCCGTACATGTACGGCGCTTTGCGGGAAGCACCTCCCGACAGCGCCGTACATGTACGGCGCATGTCGGGAAGGGGTTAAAGCAATCTGACGACACTCTTACCAACCAACATCGCATACTCCAACGTGACCTCTACCAAATACAAGATTGCATTGAATATTACTGCAAACAGAAATGGTACTGATACCTACGATTATCGAATAATAGGCCTCTGATGCATAAGAGGGAGTTGCAAGACCAATTAAAAGAGCCGTGGAACAATGGGTTACTGAAGATACATGAATCTAAAGAAAAGATAGTTAACAAACTGTTGAACTTGTTCTCATTCTCCATTTTCCTCAAGAGTAAGCCCTATTAAGCCTTATTTGGCTACTCCTTTGATTCAGGGAGAATTATTACAAGGTACATGTGCACCTAATTTATTTAACAAAACCCTCAATAAGTGGAGAGCGACTAAATTATTGTTGGATAGGTCGCCATGGGTTAAAAAGCCATGGTTGTGTGGGCCTTTCTCAAAGGTGTATTTATTTGCATTGATGCTACCGCCGGGAGTATAGGCAATACTGTGGTCATGTTTGTATGCCAACATAATAGGGATTAATCTTTTTTTAGAGTATAACTCAATGGTACATTAATGATATGGAACAATGTTTGACATGTGTAGTCACACGTGCAAATGACACAGAGCAAAGACTTTGTAAAGCTGGTAAAGTTAATTGTCCTAACACAGGTCAGAAAAAGACAATTTTATAAATGTTTACATAACAAATGCTACCACACTAGAATCTTATGATGGGCAAGATTTAGGATTTAGGCCAGAGTTGCACCTAGACATTTAGTACTACTACTGATTGACTTTTACTCTTGTTAAACCCTCAATGTTTTGGAAACGGGTGGAGGACTTTGTCTTCAATAGAATGGGCTTTCTGCGATGCTGAGGCAGTTTGGATTCCACTCTTAGAAGGACTAGAGTGATGGTGATTTCACTGATCCTAGACCTGGAGTGGATTCTGTGCATTAGCCTCCCATGGGCGAACTGTTGCTATGTCAAAAAGATTTAGGTTAGCCAATCCAACAAAAAAAATGGATTAATCTGTCACCTAAATCTTACCGCAGTATCAGTAGAATGCTGTTCCTAGGTTAAATATGCTTTTTAAAGTTAGGAAAGAAACAAAAGTTAGGATGAGGATTAAATAAAAATTCAGGATGAAGACAACCGTCTGCAGCTTCGGCTCGACTGCCCCTTTCTTTTGAGTGGCCCCTCAATGTTTTGGAAACAGGTGGAAGACTTTATCTTCATTAGAATGGGCCCCCCTGCGATGCTGAGGCAGTTTAGACTCCACTCTTAGAAGGCCTAGAGTGATAGTGATTTCACTGATCCTAGACCCGTAGTGGACTCTGTGCATTAGCATCCCATGGGCGAACTGTTGTTATGTCAAAAAGATTTAGGTTAGCCAATCCAACCAAAAAATGTATTAATCTGTCACCTAAATGTTACATCAGTGTTAGTAGATCTCTGTCCTAGGGTAGATATGCTTTTTTAAACTTAGGAAACAAACAAAAGTTAGGATGAGGATTAAATAAAAAATCTGAATTATTACAAACGTCTGCAGCTTCGGTTCGACTGCCCCTTACATGTGAGTGGCCCCTCAATGTTTTGGAAACGGGTGGAGGACTTTGTCTTCATTAGAATGGGCCCCCTGCGATGCTGAGGCAGTTTGGACTCCACTCTTAGAAGGCCTAGAGTGATGATGATTTCACTGATCCTAGACACGGGGTAAACTCTGTGCATTAGCATCCCATGGGCGAACTGTTGTTATGTTAAAAAGATTTAGGGAGGCCAATCCAAATAAAAAATTGATTAATCTGTCACCTAAATGTTACATCAGTATTAGTAGAACTCTGTACTAGGGTAAATATGCTTTTTTAAACTTAGGAAAGAAACAAAAGTTAGGATGAGGATTAAATCAAAATTCAGGATGAAGACAACCGTCTGCAGCTTCGGCTCGACTACCCCTTTCTTTTGAGTGGCCCCTCAATGTTTTGGAAACGGGTGGAGGACTTTGTCTTCATTAGAATGGGCCCCCCTGTGATGCTGAGGCAGTTTGGACTCCACTCTTAGAAGGCCTAGAGTGATAGTGATTTCACTGATCCTAGACCCGTAGTGGACTCTGTGCATTAGCATCCCATGGGCGAACTGTTGTTATGTCAAAAAGATTTAGGTTAGCAAATCCAACCAAAAAATGTATTAATCTGTCACCTAAATGTTACATCAGTGTTAGTAGATCTCTGTCCTAGGGTAAATATGCTTTTTTAAACTTAGGAAACAAACAAAAGTTAGGATGAGGATTAAATAAAAAATCAGAATTATTACAAAAGTCTGCAGCTTCGGTTCGACTGCCCCTTACATGTGAGTGGCCCCTCAATGTTTTGGAAACGGGTGGAGGACTTTGTCTTCATTAGAATGGGCCCCCTGCGATGCTGAGGCAGTTTGGACTCCACTTTTAGAAGGCCTAGAGTGATGATGATTTCACTGATCCTAGACACGGGGTAAACTCTGTGCATTAGCATCCCATGGGCAAACTGTTGTTATGTTAAAAAGATTTAGGGAGGCCAATCCAAATAAAAAATTGATTAATCTGTCACCTAAATGTTACATCAGTATTAGTAGAACTCTGTACTAGGGTAAATATGCTTTTTTAAACTTAGGAAAGAAACAAAAGTTAGGATGAGGATTAAATAAAAATTCAGGATGAAGACAACCGTCTGCAGCTTCGGCTCGACTACCCCTTTCTTTTGAGTGGCCCCTCAATGTTTTGGAAACGGGTGGAGGACTTTGTCTTCATTACAATGGGCCCCCCTGTGATGCTGAGGCAGTTTGGACTCCACTCTTAGAAGGCCTAGAGTGATAGTGATTTCACTGATCCTAGACCCGTAGTGGACTCTGTGCATTAGCATCCCATGGGCGAACTGTTGTGATGTCAAAAAGATTTAGGTTAGCAAATCCAACCAAAAAATGTATTAATCTGTCACCTAAATGTTACATCAGTGTTAGTAGATCTCTGTCCTAGGGTAGATATGCTTTTTTAAACTTAGGAAACAAACAAAAGTTAGGATGAGGATTAAATAAAAAATCTGAATTATTACAAACGTCTGCAGCTTCGGTTCGACTGCCCCTTACATTTGAGTGGCCCCTCAATGTATTGGAAACGGGTGGAGGACTTTGTCTTCATTAGAATGGGCCCCCTGCGATGCTGAGGCAGTTTGGACTCCACTCTTAGAAGGCCTAGAGTGATGATGATTTCACTGATCCTAGACACGGGGTAAACTCTGTGCATTAGCATCCCATGGGCGAACTGTTGTTATGTCAAAAAGATTTAGGGAGGCCAATTCAAATAAAAAATTGATTAATCTGTCACCTAAATGTTACATCAGTATTAGTAGAACTCTGTACTAGGGTAAATATGCTTTTTTAAACTTAGGAAAGAAACAAAAGTTAGGATGAGGATTAAATACAAATTCAGGATGAAGACAACCGTCTGCAGCTTCGGCTCGACTGCCCCTTTCTTTTGAGTGGCCCCTCAATGTTTTGGAAACGGGTGGAGGACATTGTCTTCATTAGAATGGGCCCCCCTGCGATGCTGAGGCAGTTTGGACTCCACTCTTAGAAGGCCTAGAGTGATAGTGATTTCACTGATCCTAGACCCGTAGTGGACTCTGTGCATTAGCATCCCATGGGCGAACTGTTGTTATGTCAAAAAGATTTAGGTTAGCCAATCCAACCAAAAAATTTATTAATCTGTCACCTAAATGTTACATCAGTGTTAGTAGATCTCTGTCCTAGGGTAAATATGCTTTTTTAAATTTAGGAAAGAAACAAAAGTTAGGATGAGGATTAAATAAAAAATCAGAATTATTACAAAAGTCTGCAGCTTCGGTTCGACTGCCCCTTACATGTGAGTGGCCCCTCAATGTTTTGGAAACGGGTGGAGGACTTTGTCTTCATTAGAATGGGCCCCCTGCGATGCTGAGGCAGTTTGGACTCCACTTTTAGAAGGCCTAGAGTGATGATGATTTCACTGATCCTAGACACGGGGTAAACTCTGTGCATTAGCATCCCATGGGCGAACTGTTGTTATGTTAAAAAGATTTAGGGAGGCCAATCCAAATAAAAAATTGATTAATCTGTCACCTAAATGTTACATCAGTATTAGTAGAACTCTGTACTAGGGTAAATATGCTTTTTTAAACTTAGGAAAGAAACAAAAGTTAGGATGAGGATTAAATAAAAATTCAGGATGAAGACAACCGTCTGCAGCTTCGGCTCGACTGCCCCTTTCTTTCGAGTGGCCCCTCACTGTTTTGGAAACGGGTGGAGGACTTTGTCTTCATTAGAATGGGCCCCCCTGTGATGCTGAGGCAGTTTGGACTCCACTCTTAGAAGGCCTAGAGTGATAGTGATTTCACTGATCCTAGACCCGTAGTGGACTCTGTGCATTAGCATCCCATGGGCGAACTGTTGTTATGTCAAAAAGATTTAGGTTAGCCAATCCAACCAAAAATTGTATCAATCTGTCACCTAAATGTTACATCAGTGTTAGTAGATCTCTGTCATAGGGTAAATATGCTTTTTTAAATTTAGGAAACAAACAAAAGTTAGGATGAGGATTAAATAAAAAATCTGAATTATTACAAACGCCTGCAGCTTCAGTTCGACTGTCCCTTACATTTGAGTGGCCCCTCAATGTTTTGGAAACGGGTGGAGGACTTTGTCTTCATTAGAATGGGCCCCCTGCGATGCTGAGGCAGTTTGGACTCCACTCTTAGAAGGCCTAGAGTGATGATGATTTCACTGATCCTGGACCCGGGGTACACTCTGTGCATTAGCATCCCATGGGCGAACTGTTGTTATGTCAAAAAGATTTAGGGAGGCCAATCCAAATAAAAAATTGATTAATCTGTCAACTAAATGTTACATCAGTATTAGTAGAACTCTGTACTAGGGTAAATATGCTTTTTTAAACTTAGGAAAGAAACAAAAGTTAGGATGAGGATTGAATACAAATTCAGGATGAAGACAACTGTCTGCAGCTTCGGCTCGACTGCCCCTTTCTTTTGAGTGGCCCCTCAATGTTTTGGAAACGGGTGGAGGACATTGTCTTCATTAGAATGGGCCCCCCTGCGATGCTGAGGCAGTTTGGACTCCACTCTTAGAAGGCCTAGAGTGATAGTGATTTCACTGATCCTAGACCCGTAGTGGACTCTGTGCATTAGCATCCCATGGGCGAACTGTTGTTATGTCAAAAAGATTTAGGTTAGCCAATCCAACCAAAAAATGTATTAATCTGTCACCTAAATGTTACATCAGTGTTAGTAGATCTCTGTCCTAGGGTAAATATGCTTTTTTAAATTTAGGAAACAAACAAAAGTTAGGATGAGGATTAAATAAAAAATCTGAATTATTACAAACGCCTGCAGCTTCGGTTCGACTGCCCCTTACATTTGAGTGGCCCCTCAATGTTTTGGAAACGGGTGGAGGACTTTGTCTTCATTAGAATGGGCCCCCTGCGATGCTGAGGCAGTTTGGACTCCACTCTTAGAAGGCCTAGAGTGATGATGATTTCACTGATCCTAGACTCGGGGTAAACTCTGTGCATTAGCATCCCATGGGCGAACTGTTGTTATGTCAAAAAGATTTAGGGAGGCCAATCCAAACAAAAAATGTATTAATCTGTCACCTAAATGTTACATCAGTATTAGTAGAACTCTGTACTAGGGTAAATATGCTTTTTTAAACTTAGGAAAGAAACAAAAGTTAGGATGAGGATTAAATAAAAATTCAGGATGAAGACAACCGTCTGCAGCTTCGGCTCGACTGCCCCTTTCTTTTGAGTGGCCCCTCAATGTTTTGGAAACGGGTGGAGGACTTTGTCTTCATTAGAATGGGCCCCCCTGCGATGCTGAGGCAGTTTGGACTCCACTCTTAGAAGGCCTAGAGTGATAGTGATTTCACTGATCCTAGACCCGTAGTGGACTCTGTGCATTAGCATCCCATGGGCGAACTGTTGTGATGTCAAAAAGATTTAGGTTAGCCAATCCAACCAAAAAATTTATTCATCTGTCACCTAAATGTTACATCAGTGTTAGTAGATCTCTGTCCTAGGGTAGATATGCTTTTTTAAACTTAGGAAACAAACAAAAGTTAGGATGAGGATTAAATAAAAAATCTGAATTATTACAAACGTCTGCAGCTTCGGTTCGACTGCCCCTTACATTTGAGTGGCCCCTCAATGTTTTGGAAACGGGTGGAGGACTTTGTCTTCATTAGAATGGGCCCCCTGCGATGCTGAGGCAGTTTGGACTCCACTCTTAGAAGGCCTAGAGTGATGATGATTTCACTGATCCTAGACACGGGGTAAACTCTGTGCATTAGCATCCCATGGGCGAACTGTTGTTATGTCAAAAAGATTTAGGGAGGCCAATCCAAATAAAAAATTGATTAATCTGTCACCTAAATGTTACATCAGTATTAGTAGAACTCTGTACTAGGGTAAATATGCTTTTTTAAACTTAGGAAAGAAACAAAAGTTAGGATGAGGATTAAATACAAATTCAGGATGAAGACAACCGTCTGCAGCTTCGGCTCGACTGCCCCTTTCTTTTGAGTGGCCCCTCAATGTTTTGGAAACGGGTGGAGGACATTGTCTTCATTAGAATGGGCCCCCCTGCGATGCTGAGGCAGTTTGGACTCCACTCTTAGAAGGCCTAGAGTGATAGTGATTTCACTGATCCTAGACCCGTAGTGGACTCTGTGCATTAGCATCCCATGGGCGAACTGTTGTTATGTCAAAAAGATTTAGGGAGGCCAATCCAAATAAAAAATTGATTAATCTGTCAACTAAATGTTACATCAGTATTAGTAGAACTCTGTACTAGGGGAAATATGCTTTTTTAAACTTAGGAAAGAAACAAAAGTTAGGATGAGGATTGAATACAAATTCAGGATGAAGACAACCGTCTGCAGCTTCGGCTCGACTGCCCCTTTCTTTTGAGTGGCCCCTCAATGTTTTGGAAACGGGTGGAGGACATTGTCTTCATTAGAATGGGCCCCCCTGCGATGCTGAGGCAGTTTGGACTCCACTCTTAGAAGGCCTAGAGTGATAGTGATTTCACTGATCCTAGACCCGTAGTGGACTCAGTGCATTAGCATCCCATGGGCGAACTGTTGTTATGTCAAAAAGATTTAGGGAGGCCAATCCAAACAAAAAATGTATTAATCTGTCACCTAAATGTTACATCAGTATTAGTAGAACTCTGTACTAGGGTAAATATGCTTTTTTAAACTTAGGAAAGAAACAAAAGTTAGGATGAGGATTAAATAAAAATTCAGGATGAAGACAACCGTCTGCAGCTTCGGCTCGACTGCCCCTTTCTTTTGAGTGGCCCCTCAATGTTTTGGAAACGGGTGGAGGACTTTGTCTTCATTAGAATGGGCCCCCCTGCGATGCTGAGGCAGTTTGGACTCCACTCTTAGAAGGCCTAGAGTGATAGTGATTTCACTGATCCTAGACCCGTAGTGGACTCTGTGCATTAGCATCCCATGGGCGAACTGTTGTGATGTCAAAAAGATTTAGGTTAGCCAATCCAACCAAAAAATTTATTAATCTGTCACCTAAATGTTACATCAGTGTTAGTAGATCTCTGTCCTAGGGTAGATATGCTTTTTTAAACTTAGGAAACAAACAAAAGTTAGGATGAGGATTAAATAAAAAATCTGAATTATTACAAACGTCTGCAGCTTCGGTTCGACTGCCCCTTACATTTGAGTGGCCCCTCAATGTTTGGGAAACGGGTGGAGGACTTTGTCTTTATTAGAATGGGCCCCCTGCGATGCTGAGGCAGTTTGGACTCCACTCTTAGAAGGCCTAGAGTGATGATGATTTCACTGATCCTAGACACGGGGTAAACTCTGTGCATTAGCATCCCATGGGCGAACTGTTGTTATGTCAAAAAGATTTAGGGAGGCCAATCCAAATAAAAAATTGATTAATCTGTCACCTAAATGTTACATCAGTATTAGTAGAACTCTGTACTAGGGTAAATATGCTTTTTTAAACTTAGGAAAGAAACAAAAGTTAGGATGAGGATTAAATACAAATTCAGGATGAAGACAACCGTCTGCAGCTTCGGCTCGACTGCCCCTTTCTTTTGAGTGGCCCCTCAATGTTTTGGAAACGGGTGGAGGACATTGTCTTCATTAGAATGGGCCCCCCTGCGATGCTGAGGCAGTTTGGACTCCACTCTTAGAAGGCCTAGAGTGATAGTGATTTCACTGATCCTAGACCCGTAGTGGACTCTGTGCATTAGCATCCCATGGGCGAACTGTTGTTATGTCAAAAAGATTTAGGTTAGCCAATCCAACCAAAAAATTTATTAATCTGTCACCTAAATGTTACATCAGTGTTAGTAGATCTCTGTCCTAGGGTAAATATGCTTTTTTAAATTTAGGAAAGAAACAAAAGTTAGGATGAGGATTAAATAAAAAATCTGAATTATTACAAACGCCTGCAGCTTCGGTTCAACTGCCCCTTACATTTGAGTGGCCCCTCAATGTTTTGGAAACGGGTGGAGGACTTTGTCTTCATTAGAATGGGCCCCCTGCGATGCTGAGGCAGTTTGGACTCCACTCTTAGAAGGCCTAGAGTGATGATGATTTCACTGATCCTAGACTCGGGGTAAACTCTGTGCATTAGCATCCCATGGGCGAACTGTTGTTATGTCAAAAAGATTTAGGGAGGCCAATCCAAACAAAAAATGTATTAATCTGTCACCTAAATGTTACATCAGTATTAGTAGAACTCTGTACTAGGGTAAATATGCTTTTTTAAACTTAGGAAAGAAACACAAGTTAGGATGAGGATTAAATACAAATTCAGGATGAAGACAACCGTCTGCAGCTTCGGCTCGACTGCCTCTTTCTTTTGAGTGGCCCCTCAATGTTTTGGAAACCGGTGGAGGACTTTGTCTTCATTAGAATGGGCCCCCCTGTGATGCTGAGGCAGTTTGGACTCCACTCTTAGAAGGCCTAGAGTGATAGTGATTTCACTGATCCTAGACACGTAGTGGACTCTGTGCATTAGCATCCCATGGGCGAACTGTTGTGATGTCAAAAAGATTTAGGTTAGCCAATCCAACCAAAAATTGTATTAATCTGTCACCTAAATGTTACATCAGTGTTAGTAGATCTCTGTCATAGGGTAAATATGCTTTTTTAAATTTAGGAAACAAACAAAAGTTAGGATGAGGATTAAATAAAAAAATCTGAATTATTACAAACGCCTGCAGCTTCGGTTCGACTGTCCCTTACATTTGAGTGGCCCCTCAATGTTTTGGAAACGGGTGGAGGACTTTGTCTTTATTAGAATGGGCCCCCTGCGATGCTGAGGCAGTTTGGACTCCACTCTTAGAAGGCCTAGAGTGATGATGATTTCACTGATCCTGGACCCGGGGTAAACTCTGTGCATTAGCATCCCATGGGCGAACTGTTGTTATGTCAAAAAGATTTAGGGAGGCCAATCCAAATAAAAAATTGATTAATCTGTCAACTAAATGTTACATCAGTATTAGTAGAACTCTGTACTAGGGGAAATATGCTTTTTTAAACTTAGGAAAGAAACAAAAGTTAGGATGAGGATTGAATACAAATTCAGGATGAAGACAACCGTCTGCAGCTTCGGCTCGACTGCCCCTTTCTTTTGAGTGGCCCCTCAATGTTTTGGAAACGGGTGGAGGACATTGTCTTCATTAGAATGGGCCCCCCTGCGATGCTGAGGCAGTTTGGACTCCACTCTTAGAAGGCCTAGAGTGATAGTGATTTCACTGATCCTAGACCCGTAGTGGACTCAGTGCATTAGCATCCCATGGGCGAACTGTTGTTATGTCAAAAAGATTTAGGGAGGCCAATCCAAACAAAAAATGTATTAATCTGTCACCTAAATGTTACATCAGTATTAGTAGAACTCTGTACTAGGGTAAATATGCTTTTTTAAACTTAGGAAAGAAACAAAAGTTAGGATGAGGATTAAATAAAAATTCAGGATGAAGACAACCGTCTGCAGCTTCGGCTCGACTGCCCCTTTCTTTTGAGTGGCCCCTCAATGTTTTGGAAACGGGTGGAGGACTTTGTCTTCATTAGAATGGGCCCCCCTGCGATGCTGAGGCAGTTTGGACTCCACTCTTAGAAGGCCTAGAGTGATAGTGATTTCACTGATCCTAGACCCGTAGTGGACTCTGTGCATTAGCATCCCATGGGCGAACTGTTGTGATGTCAAAAAGATTTAGGTTAGCCAATCCAACCAAAAAATTTATTCATCTGTCACCTAAATGTTACATCAGTGTTAGTAGATCTCTGTCCTAGGGTAGATATGCTTTTTTAAACTTAGGAAACAAACAAAAGTTAGGATGAGGATTAAATAAAAAATCTGAATTATTACAAACGTCTGCAGCTTCGGTTCGACTGCCCCTTACATTTGAGTGGCCCCTCAATGTTTTGGAAACGGGTGGAGGACTTTGTCTTCATTAGAATGGGCCCCCTGCGATGCTGAGGCAGTTTGGACTCCACTCTTAGAAGGCCTAGAGTGATGATGATTTCACTGATCCTAGACACGGGGTAAACTCTGTGCATTAGCATCCCATGGGCGAACTGTTGTTATGTCAAAAAGATTTAGGGAGGCCAATCCAAATAAAAAATTGATTAATCTGTCACCTAAATGTTACATCAGTATTAGTAGAACTCTGTACTAGGGTAAATATGCTTTTTTAAACTTAGGAAAGAAACAAAAGTTAGGATGAGGATTAAATACAAATTCAGGATGAAGACAACCGTCTGCAGCTTCGGCTCGACTGCCCCTTTCTTTTGAGTGGCCCCTCAATGTTTTGGAAACGGGTGGAGGACATTGTCTTCATTAGAATGGGCCCCCCTGCGATGCTGAGGCAGTTTGGACTCCACTCTTAGAAGGCCTAGAGTGATAGTGATTTCACTGATCCTAGACCCGTAGTGGACTCTGTGCATTAGCATCCCATGGGCGAACTGTTGTTATGTCAAAAAGATTTAGGTTAGCCAATCCAACCAAAAAATTTATTAATCTGTCACCTAAATGTTACATCAGTGTTAGTAGATCTCTGTCCTAGGGTAAATATGCTTTTTTAAATTTAGGAAAGAAACAAAAGTTAGGATGAGGATTAAATAAAAAATCTGAATTATTACAAACGCCTGCAGCTTCGGTTCAACTGCCCCTTACATTTGAGTGGCCCCTCAATGTTTTGGAAACGGGTGGAGGACTTTGTCTTCATTAGAATGGGCCCCCTGCGATGCTGAGGCAGTTTGGACTCCACTCTTAGAAGGCCTAGAGTGATGATGATTTCACTGATCCTAGACTCGGGGTAAACTCTGTGCATTAGCATCCCATGGGCGAACTGTTGTTATGTCAAAAAGATTTAGGGAGGCCAATCCAAACAAAAAATGTATTAATCTGTCACCTAAATGTTACATCAGTATTAGTAGAACTCTGTACTAGGGTAAATATGCTTTTTTAAACTTAGGAAAGAAACAAAAGTTAGGATGAGGATTAAATACAAATTCAGGATGAAGACAACCGTCTGCAGCTTCGGCTCGACTGCCTCTTTCTTTTGAGTGGCCCCTCAATGTTTTGGAAACGGGTGGAGGACTTTGTCTTCATTAGAATGGGCCCCCCTGTGATGCTGAGGCAGTTTGGACTCCACTCTTAGAAGGCCTAGAGTGATAGTGATTTCACTGATCCTAGACACGTAGTGGACTCTGTGCATTAGCATCCCATGGGCGAACTGTTGTTATGTCAAAAAGATTTAGGTTAGCCAATCCAACCAAAAAATGTATTAATCTGTCACCTAAATGTTACATCAGTGTTAGTAGATCTCTGTCCTAGGGTAAATATGCTTTTTTAAACAAAGGAAACAAACAAAAGTTAGGATGAGGATTAAATAAAAAATCAGAATTATTACAAAAGTCTGCAGCTTCGGTTCGACTGCCCCTTACATGTGAGTGGCCCCTCAATGTTTTGGAAACGGGTGGAGGACTTTGTCTTCATTAGAATGGGCCCCCTGCGATGCTGAGGCAGTTTGGACTCCACTTTTAGAAGGCCTAGAGTGATGATGATTTCACTGATCCTAGACACGGGGTAAACTCTGTGCATTAGCATCCCATGGGCGAACTGTTGTTATGTTAAAAAGATTTAGGGAGGCCAATCCAAATAAAAAATTGATTAATCTGTCACCTAAATGTTACATCAGTATTAGTAGAACTCTGTACTAGGGTAAATATGCTTTTTTAAACTTAGGAAAGAAACAAAAGTTAGGATGAGGATTAAATAAAAATTCAGGATGAAGACAACCGTCTGCAGCTTCGGCTCGACTGCCCCTTTCTTTCGAGTGGCCCCTCACTGTTTTGGAAACGGGTGGAGGACTTTGTCTTCATTAGAATGGGCCCCCCTGTGATGCTGAGGCAGTTTGGACTCCACTCTTAGAAGGCCTAGAGTGATAGTGATTTCACTGATCCTAGACCCGTAGTGGACTCTGTGCATTAGCATCCCATGGGCGAACTGTTGTTATGTCAAAAAGATTTAGGTTAGCCAATCCAACCAAAAATTGTATTAATCTGTCACCTAAATGTTACATCAGTGTTAGTAGATCTCTGTCCTAGGGTAGATATGCTTTTTTAAACTTAGGAAACAAACAAAAGTTAGGATGAGGATTAAATAAAAAATCTGAATTATTACAAACGTCTGCAGCTTCGGTTCGACTGCCCCTTACATTTGAGTGGCCCCTCAATGTTTTGGAAACGGGTGGAGGACTTTGTCTTTATTAGAATGGGCCCCCTGCGATGCTGAGGCAGTTTGGACTCCACTCTTAGAAGGCCTAGAGTGATGATGATTTCACTGATCCTAGACACGGGGTAAACTCTGTGCATTAGCATCCCATGGGCGAACTGTTGTTATGTCAAAAAGATTTAGGGAGGCCAATCCAAATAAAAAATTGATTAATCTGTCACCTAAATGTTACATCAGTATTAGTAGAACTCTGTACTAGGGTAAATATGCTTTTTTAAACTTAGGAAAGAAACAAAAGTTAGGATGAGGATTAAATACAAATTCAGGATGAAGACAACCGTCTGCAGCTTCGGCTCGACTGCCCCTTTCTTTTGAGTGGCCCCTCAATGTTTTGGAAACGGGTGGAGGACATTGTCTTCATTAGAATGGGCCCCCCTGCGATGCTGAGGCAGTTTGGACTCCACTCTTAGAAGGCCTAGAGTGATAGTGATTTCACTGATCCTAGACCCGTAGTGGACTCTGTGCATTAGCATCCCATGGGCGAACTGTTGTTATGTCAAAAAGATTTAGGTTAGCCAATCCAACCAAAAAATGTATTAATCTGTCACCTAAATGTTACATCAGTGTTAGTAGATCTCTGTCCTAGGGTAAATATGCTTTTTTAAATTTAGGAAAGAAACAAAAGTTAGGATGAGGATTAAATAAAAAAATCTGAATTATTACAAACGCCTGCAGCTTCGGTTCAACTGCCCCTTACATTTGAGTGGCCCCTCAATGTTTTGGAAACGGGTGGAGGACTTTGTCTTCATTAGAATGGGCCCCCTGCGATGCTGAGGCAGTTTGGACTCCACTCTTAGAAGGCCTAGAGTGATGATGATTTCACTGATCCTAGACTCGGGGTAAACTCTGTGCATTAGCATCCCATGGGCGAACTGTTGTTATGTCAAAAAGATTTAGGGAGGCCAATCCAAACAAAAAATGTATTAATCTGTCACCTAAATGTTACATCAGTATTAGTAGAACTCTGTACTAGGGTAAATATGCTTTTTTAAACTTAGGAAAGAAACAAAAGTTAGGATGAGGATTAAATACAAATTCAGGATGAAGACAACCGTCTGCAGCTTCGGCTCGACTGCCTCTTTCTTTTGAGTGGCCCCTCAATGTTTTGGAAACCGGTGGAGGACTTTGTCTTCATTAGAATGGGCCCCCCTGTGATGCTGAGGCAGTTTGGACTCCACTCTTAGAAGGCCTAGAGTGATAGTGATTTCACTGATCCTAGACACGTAGTGGACTCTGTGCATTAGCATCCCATGGGCGAACTGTTGTTATGTCAAAAAGATTTAGGTTAGCCAATCCAACCAAAAAAATTTATTAATCTGTCACCTAAATGTTACATCAGTGTTAGTAGATCTCTGTCCTAGGGTAAATATGCTTTTTTAAACTTAGGAAACAAACAAAAGTTAGGATGAGGATTAAATAAAAAATCTGAATTATTACAAACGTCTGCAGCTTCGGTTCGACTGCCCCTTACATTTGAATGGCCCCTCAATGTTTTGGAAACGGGTGGAGGACTTTGTCTTCATTAGAATGGGCCCCCTGCGATGCTGAGGCAGTTTGGACTCCACTCTTAGAAGGCCTAGAGTGATGATTATTTCACTGATCCTAGACACGGGGTAAACTCTGTGCATTAGCATCCCATGGGCGAACTGTTGTTATGTTAAAAAGATTTAGGGAGGCCAATCCAAATAAAAAATTGATTAATCTGTCACCTAAATGTTACATCAGTATTAGTAGAACTCTGTACTAGGGTAAATATGCTTTTTTAAACTTAGGAAAGAAACAAAAGTTAGGATGAGGATTAAATAAAAATTCAGGATGAAGACAACCGTCTGCAGCTTCGGCTCGACTGCCCCTTTCTTTCGAGTGGCCCCTCACTGTTTTGGAAACGGGTGGAGGACTTTGTCTTCATTAGAATGGGCCCCCCTGTGATGCTGAGGCAGTTTGGACTCCACTCTTAGAAGGCCTAGAGTGATAGTGATTTCACTGATCCTAGACCCGTAGTGGACTCTGTGCATTAGCATCCCATGGGCGAACTGTTGTTATGTCAAAAAGATTTAGGTTAGCCAATCCAACCAAAAATTGTATTAATCTGTCACCTAAATGTTACATCAGTGTTAGTAGATCTCTGTCATAGGGTAAATATGCTTTTTTAAATTTAGGAAACAAACAAAAGTTAGGATGAGGATTAAATAAAAAAATCTGAATTATTACAAACGCCTGCAGCTTCGGTTCGACTGTCCCTTACATTTGAGTGGCCCCTCAATGTTTTGGAAACGGGTGGAGGACTTTGTCTTCATTAGAATGGGCCCCCTGCGATGCTGAGGCAGTTTGGACTCCACTCTTAGAAGGCCTAGAGTGATGATGATTTCACTGATCCTGGACCCGGGGTAAACTCTGTGCATTAGCATCCCATGGGCAAACTGTTGTTATGTTAAAAAGATTTAGGGAGGCCAATCCAAATAAAAAATTGATTAATCTGTCACCTAAATGTTACATCAGTATTAGTAGAACTCTGTACTAGGGTAAATATGCTTTTTTAAACTTAGGAAAGAAACAAAAGTTAGGATGAGGATTAAATAAAAATTCAGGATGAAGACAACCGTCTGCAGCTTCGGCTCGACTACCCCTTTCTTTTGAGTGGCCCCTCAATGTTTTGGAAACGGGTGGAGGACTTTGTCTTCATTACAATGGGCCCCCCTGTGATGCTGAGGCAGTTTGGACTCCACTCTTAGAAGGCCTAGAGTGATAGTGATTTCACTGATCCTAGACCCGTAGTGGACTCTGTGCATTAGCATCCCATGGGCGAACTGTTGTTATGTCAAAAAGATTTAGGTTAGCAAATCCAACCAAAAAATGTATTAATCTGTCACCTAAATGTTACATCAGTGTTAGTAGATCTCTGTCCTAGGGTAAATATGCTTTTTTAAACTTAGGAAACAAACAAAAGTTAGGATGAGGATTAAATAAAAAATCAGAATTATTACAAAAGTCTGCAGCTTCGGTTCGACTGCCCCTTACATGTGAGTGGCCCCTCAATGTTTTGGAAACGGGTGGAGGACTTTGTCTTCATTAGAATGGGCCCCCTGCGATGCTGAGGCAGTTTGGACTCCACTTTTAGAAGGCCTAGAGTGATGATGATTTCACTGATCCTAGACACGGGGTAAACTCTGTGCATTAGCATCCCATGGGCGAACTGTTGTTATGTTAAAAAGATTTAGGGAGGCCAATCCAAATAAAAAATTGATTAATCTGTCACCTAAATGTTACATCAGTATTAGTAGAACTCTGTACTAGGGTAAATATGCTTTTTTAAACTTAGGAAAGAAACAAAAGTTAGGATGAGGATTAAATAAAAATTCAGGATGAAGACAACCGTCTGCAGCTTCGGCTCGACTGCCCCTTTCTTTTGAGTGGCCCCTCAATGTTTTGGAAACGGGTGGAGGACTTTGTCTTCATTAGAATGGGCCCCCCTGCGATGCTGAGGCAGTTTGGACTCCACTCTTAGAAGGCCTAGAGTGATAGTGATTTCACTGATCCTAGACCCGTAGTGGACTCTGTGCATTAGCATCCCATGGGCGAACTGTTGTGATGTCAAAAAGATTTAGGTTAGCCAATCCAACCAAAAAATGTATTAATCTGTCACCTAAATGTTACATCAGTGTTAGTAGATCTCTGTCCTAGGGTAGATATGCTTTTTTAAACTTAGGAAACAAACAAAAGTTAGGATGAGGATTAAATAAAAAATCTGAATTATTACAAACGTCTGCAGCTTCGGTTCGACTGCCCCTTACATTTGAGTGGCCCCTCAATGTTTTGGAAACGGGTGGAGGACTTTGTCTTCATTAGAATGGGCCCCCTGCGATGCTGAGGCAGTTTGGACTCCACTCTTAGAAGGCCTAGAGTGATGATGATTTCACTGATCCTAGACACGGGGTAAACTCTGTGCATTAGCATCCCATGGGCGAACTGTTGTTATGTCAAAAAGATTTAGGGAGGCCAATCCAAATAAAAAATTGATTAATCTGTCACCTAAATGTTACATCAGTATTAGTAGAACTCTGTACTAGGGTAAATATGCTTTTTTAAACTTAGGAAAGAAACAAAAGTTAGGATGAGGATTAAATACAAATTCAGGATGAAGACAACCGTCTGCAGCTTCGGCTCGACTGCCTCTTTCTTTTGAGTGGCCCCTCAATGTTTTGGAAACGGGTGGAGGACTTTGTCTTCATTAGAATGGGCCCCCCTGTGATGCTGAGGCAGTTTGGACTCCACTCTTAGAAGGCCTAGAGTGATAGTGATTTCACTGATCCTAGACACGTAGTGGACTCTGTGCATTAGCATCCCATGGGCGAACTGTTGTTATGTCAAAAAGATTTAGGTTAGCCAATCCAACCAAAAAATGTATTAATCTGTCACCTAAATGTTACATCAGTGTTAGTAGATCTCTGTCCTAGGGTAAATATGCTTTTTTAAATTTAGGAAACAAACAAAAGTTAGGATGAGGATTAAATAAAAAAATCTGAATTATTACAAACGCCTGCAGCTTCGGTTCGACTGTCCCTTACATTTGAGTGGCCCCTCAATGTTTTGGAAACGGGTGGAGGACTTTGTCTTCATTAGAATGGGCCCCCTGCGATGCTGAGGCAGTTTGGACTCCACTCTTAGAAGGCCTAGAGTGATGATGATTTCACTGATCCTGGACCCGGGGTAAACTCTGTGCATTAGCATCCCATGGGCGAACTGTTGTTATGTCAAAAAGATTTAGGGAGGCCAATCCAAATAAAAAATTGATTAATCTGTCAACTAAATGTTACATCAGTATTAGTAGAACTCTGTACTAGGGTAAATATGCTTTTTTAAACTTAGGAAAGAAACAAAAGTTAGGATGAGGATTGAATACAAATTCAGGATGAAGACAACCGTCTGCAGCTTCGGCTCGACTGCCCCTTTCTTTTGAGTGGCCCCTCAATGTTTTGGAAACGGGTGGAGGACATTGTCTTCATTAGAATGGGCCCCCCTGCGATGCTGAGGCAGTTTGGACTCCACTCTTAGAAGGCCTAGAGTGATAGTGATTTCACTGATCCTAGACCCGTAGTGGACTCTGTGCATTAGCATCCCATGGGCGAACTGTTGTTATGTCAAAAAGATTTAGGTTAGCCAATCCAACCAAAAAATGTATTAATCTGTCACCTAAATGTTACATCAGTGTTAGTAGATCTCTGTCCTAGGGTAAATATGCTTTTTTAAATTTAGGAAACAAACAAAAGTTAGGATGAGGATTAAATAAAAAATCTGAATTATTACAAACGCCTGCAGCTTCGGTTCGACTGCCCCTTACATTTGAGTGGCCCCTCAATGTTTTGGAAACGGGTGGAGGACTTTGTCTTCATTAGAATGGGCCCCCTGCGATGCTGAGGCAGTTTGGACTCCACTCTTAGAAGGCCTAGAGTGATGATGATTTCACTGATCCTAGACTCGGGGTAAACTCTGTGCATTAGCATCCCATGGGCGAACTGTTGTTATGTCAAAAAGATTTAGGGAGGCCAATCCAAACAAAAAATGTATTAATCTGTCACCTAAATGTTACATCAGTATTAGTAGAACTCTGTACTAGGGTAAATATGCTTTTTTAAACTTAGGAAAGAAACAAAAGTTAGGATGAGGATTAAATAAAAATTCAGGATGAAGACAACCGTCTGCAGCTTCGGCTCGACTGCCCCTTTCTTTTGAGTGGCCCCTCAATGTTTTGGAAACGGGTGGAGGACTTTGTCTTCATTAGAATGGGCCCCCCTGCGATGCTGAGGCAGTTTGGACTCCACTCTTAGAAGGCCTAGAGTGATAGTGATTTCACTGATCCTAGACCCGTAGTGGACTCTGTGCATTAGCATCCCATGGGCGAACTGTTGTGATGTCAAAAAGATTTAGGTTAGCCAATCCAACCAAAAAATGTATTAATCTGTCACCTAAATGTTACATCAGTGTTAGTAGATCTCTGTCCTAGGGTAGATATGCTTTTTTAAACTTAGGAAACAAACAAAAGTTAGGATGAGGATTAAATAAAAAATCTGAATTATTACAAACGTCTGCAGCTTCGGTTCGACTGCCCCTTACATTTGAATGGCCCCTCAATGTTTTGGAAACGGGTGGAGGACTTTGTCTTCATTAGAATGGGCCCCCTGCGATGCTGAGGCAGTTTGGACTCCACTCTTAGAAGGCCTAGAGTGATGATGATTTCACTGATCCTAGACACGGGGTAAACTCTGTGCATTAGCATCCCATGGGCGAACTGTTGTTATGTTAAAAAGATTTAGGGAGGCCAATCCAAATAAAAAATTGATTAATCTGTCACCTAAATGTTACATCAGTATTAGTAGAACTCTGTACTAGGGTAAATATGCTTTTTTAAACTTAGGAAAGAAACAAAAGTTAGGATGAGGATTAAATAAAAATTCAGGATGAAGACAACCGTCTGCAGCTTCGGCTCGACTACCCCTTTCTTTTGAGTGGCCCCTCAATGTTTTGGAAACGGGTGGAGGACTTTGTCTTCATTAGAATGGGCCCCCCTGTGATGCTGAGGCAGTTTGGACTCCACTCTTAGAAGGCCTAGAGTGATAGTGATTTCACTGATCCTAGACCCGTAGTGGACTCTGTGCATTAGCATCCCATGGGCAAACTGTTGTTATGTCAAAAAGATTTAGGTTAGCAAATCCAACCAAAAAATGTATTAATCTGTCACCTAAATGTTACATCAGTGTTAGTAGATCTCTGTCCTAGGGTAAATATGCTTTTTTAAACTTAGGAAACAAACAAAAGTTAGGATGAGGATTAAATAAAAAATCAGAATTATTACAAAAGTCTGCAGCTTCGGTTCGACTGCCCCTTACATGTGAGTGGCCCCTCAATGTTTTGGAAACGGGTGGAGGACTTTGTCTTCATTAGAATGGGCCCCCTGCGATGCTGAGGCAGTTTGGACTCCACTTTTAGAAGGCCTAGAGTGATGATGATTTCACTGATCCTAGACACGGGGTAAACTCTGTGCATTAGCATCCCATGGGCAAACTGTTGTTATGTTAAAAAGATTTAGGGAGGCCAATCCAAATAAAAAATTGATTAATCTGTCACCTAAATGTTACATCAGTATTAGTAGAACTCTGTACTAGGGTAAATATGCTTTTTTAAACTTAGGAAAGAAACAAAAGTTAGGATGAGGATTAAATAAAAATTCAGGATGAAGACAACCGTCTGCAGCTTCGGCTCGACTACCCCTTTCTTTTGAGTGGCCCCTCAATGTTTTGGAAACGGGTGGAGGACTTTGTCTTCATTACAATGGGCCCCCCTGTGATGCTGAGGCAGTTTGGACTCCACTCTTAGAAGGCCTAGAGTGATAGTGATTTCACTGATCCTAGACCCGTAGTGGACTCTGTGCATTAGCATCCCATGGGCGAACTGTTGTTATGTCAAAAAGATTTAGGTTAGCAAATCCAACCAAAAAATGTATTAATCTGTCACCTAAATGTTACATCAGTGTTAGTAGATATCTGTCCTAGGGTAAATATGCTTTTTTAAACTTAGGAAACAAACAAAAGTTAGGATGAGGATTAAATAAAAAATCAGAATTATTACAAAAGTCTGCAGCTTCGGTTCGACTGCCCCTTACATGTGAGTGGCCCCTCAATGTTTTGGAAACGGGTGGAGGACTTTGTCTTCATTAGAATGGGCCCCCTGCGATGCTGAGGCAGTTTGGACTCCACTTTTAGAAGGCCTAGAGTGATGATGATTTCACTGATCCTAGACACGGGGTAAACTCTGTGCATTAGCATCCCATGGGCGAACTGTTGTTATGTTAAAAAGATTTAGGGAGGCCAATCCAAATAAAAAATTGATTAATCTGTCACCTAAATGTTACATCAGTATTAGTAGAACTCTGTACTAGGGTAAATATGCTTTTTTAAACTTAGGAAAGAAACAAAAGTTAGGATGAGGATTAAATAAAAATTCAGGATGAAGACAACCGTCTGCAGCTTCGGCTCGACTGCCCCTTTCTTTTGAGTGGCCCCTCAATGTTTTGGAAACGGGTGGAGGACTTTGTCTTCATTAGAATGGGCCCCCCTGCGATGCTGAGGCAGTTTGGACTCCACTCTTAGAAGGCCTAGAGTGATAGTGATTTCACTGATCCTAGACCCGTAGTGGACTCTGTGCATTAGCATCCCATGGGCGAACTGTTGTGATGTCAAAAAGATTTAGGTTAGCCAATCCAACCAAAAAATGTATTAATCTGTCACCTAAATGTTACATCAGTGTTAGTAGATCTCTGTCCTAGGGTAGATATGCTTTTTTAAACTTAGGAAACAAACAAAAGTTAGGATGAGGATTAAATAAAAAATCTGAATTATTACAAACGTCTGCAGCTTCAGTTCGACTGCCCCTTACATTTGAGTGGCCCCTCAATGTTTTGGAAACGGGTGGAGGACTTTGTCTTCATTAGAATGGGCCCCCTGCGATGCTGAGGCAGTTTGGACTCCACTCTTAGAAGGCCTAGAGTGATGATGATTTCACTGATCCTAGACACGGGGTAAACTCTGTGCATTAGCATCCCATGGGCGAACTGTTGTTATGTCAAAAAGATTTAGGGAGGCCAATCCAAATAAAAAATTGATTAATCTGTCACCTAAATGTTACATCAGTATTAGTAGAACTCTGTACTAGGGTAAATATGCTTTTTTAAACTTAGGAAAGAAACAAAAGTTAGGATGAGGATTAAATACAAATTCAGGATGAAGACAACCGTCTGCAGCTTCGGCTCGACTGCCCCTTTCTTTTGAGTGGCCCCTCAATGTTTTGGAAAGGGTGGAGGACATTGTCTTCATTAGAATGGCCCCCCTGCGATGCTGAGGCAGTTTGGACTCCACTCTTAGAAGGCCTAGAGTGATAGTGATTTCACTGATCCTAGACCCGTAGTGGACTCTGTGCATTAGCATCCCATGGGCGAACTGTTGTTATGTCAAAAAGATTTAGGTTAGCCAATCCAACCAAAAAATTTATTAATCTGTCACCTAAATGTTACATCAGTGTTAGTAGATCTCTGTCCTAGGGTAAATATGCTTTTTTAAATTTAGGAAAGAAACAAAAGTTAGGATGAGGATTAAATAAAAAATCTGAATTATTACAAACGCCTGCAGCTTCGGTTCGACTGCCCCTTACATTTGAGTGGCCCCTCAATGTTTTGGAAACGGGTGGAGGACTTTGTCTTCATTAGAATGGGCCCCCTGCGATGCTGAGGCAGTTTGGACTCCACTCTTAGAAGGCCTAGAGTGATGATGATTTCACTGATCCTAGACTCGGGGTAAACTCTGTGCATTAGCATCCCATGGGCGAACTGTTGTTATGTTAAAAAGATTTAGGGAGGCCAATCCAAACAAAAAATGTATTAATCTGTCACCTAAATGTTACATCAGTATTAGTAGAACTCTGTACTAGGGTAAATATGCTTTTTTAAACTTAGGAAAGAAACAAAAGTTAGGATGAGGATTAAATACAAATTCAGGATGAAGACAACCGTCTGCAGCTTCGGCTCGACTGCCTCTTTCTTTTGAGTGGCCCCTCAATGTTTTGGAAACGGGTGGAGGACTTTGTCTTCATTAGAATGGGCCCCCCTGTGATGCTGAGGCAGTTTGGACTCCACTCTTAGAAGGCCTAGAGTGATAGTGATTTCACTGATCCTAGACACGTAGTGGACTCTGTGCATTAGCATCCCATGGGCGAACTGTTGTTATGTCAAAAAGATTTAGGTTAGCCAATCCAACCAAAAAATGTATTAATCTGTCACCTAAATGTTACATCAGTGTTAGTAGATCTCTGTCCTAGGGTAAATATGCTTTTTTAAACTTAGGAAACAAACAAAAGTTAGGATGAGGATTAAATAAAAAATCAGAATTATTACAAAAGTCTGCAGCTTCGGTTCGACTGCCCCTTACATGTGAGTGGCCCCTCAATGTTTTGGAAACGGGTGGAGGACTTTGTCTTCATTAGAATGGGCCCCCTGCGATGCTGAGGCAGTTTGGACTCCACTTTTAGAAGGCCTAGAGTGATGATGATTTCACTGATCCTAGACACGGGGTAAACTCTGTGCATTAGCATCCCATGGGCGAACTGTTGTTATGTTAAAAAGATTTAGGGAGGCCAATCCAAATAAAAAATTGATTAATCTGTCACCTAAATGTTACATCAGTATTAGTAGAACTCTGTACTAGGGTAAATATGCTTTTTTAAACTTAGGAAAGAAACAAAAGTTAGGATGAGGATTGAATACAAATTCAGGATGAAGACAACTGTCTGCAGCTTCGGCTCGACTGCCCCTTTCTTTTGAGTGGCCCCTCAATGTTTTGGAAACGGGTGGAGGACTTTGTCTTCATTAGAATGGGCCCCCTGCGATGCTGAGGCAGTTTGGACTCCACTCTTAGAAGGCCTAGAGTGATGATGATTTCACTGATCCTAGACTCGGGGTAAACTCTGTGCATTAGCATCCCATGGGCGAACTGTTGTTATGTCAAAAAGATTTAGGGAGGCCAATCCAAACAAAAAATGTATTAATCTGTCACCTAAATGTTACATCAGTATTAGTAGAACTCTGTACTAGGGTAAATATGCTTTTTTAAACTTAGGAAAGAAACAAAAGTTAGGATGAGGATTAAATACAAATTCAGGATGAAGATAACCGTCTGCAGCTTCGGCTCGACTGCCTCTTTCTTTTGAGTGGCCCCTCAATGTTTTGGAAACGGGTGGAGGACTTTGTCTTCATTAGAATGGGCCCCCCTGTGATGCTGAGGCAGTTTGGACTCCACTCTTAGAAGGCCTAGAGTGATAGTGATTTCACTGATCCTAGACACGTAGTGGACTCTGTGCATTAGCATCCCATGGGCGAACTGTTGTTATGTCAAAAAGATTTAGGTTAGCCAATCCAACCAAAAAATGTATTAATCTGTCACCTAAATGTTACATCAGTGTTAGTAGATCTCTGTCCTAGGGTAAATATGCTTTTTTAAACTTAGGAAACAAACAAAAGTTAGGATGAGGATTAAATAAAAAATCAGAATTATTACAAAAGTCTGCAGCTTCGGTTCGACTGCCCCTTACATGTGAGTGGCCCCTCAATGTTTTGGAAACGGGTGGAGGACTTTGTCTTCATTAGAATGGGCCCCCTGCGATGCTGAGGCAGTTTGGACTCCACTTTTAGAAGGCCTAGAGTGATGATGATTTCACTGATCCTAGACACGGGGTAAACTCTGTACATTAGCATCCCATGGGCGAACTGTTGTTATGTCAAAAAGATTTAGGTTAGCCAATCCAACCAAAAAATGTATTAATCTGTCACCTAAATGTTACATCAGTGTTAGTAGATCTCTGTCCTAGGGTAAATATGCTTTTTTAAACTTAGGAAACAAACAAAAGTTAGGATGAGGATTAAATAAAAAATCAGAATTATTACAAAAGTCTGCAGCTTCGGTTCGACTGCCCCTTACATGTGAGTGGCCCCTCAATGTTTTGGAAACGGGTGGAGGACTTTGTCTTCATTAGAATGGGCCCCCTGCGATGCTGAGGCAGTTTGGACTCCACTTTTAGAAGGCCTAGAGTGATGATGATTTCACTGATCCTAGACACGGGGTAAACTCTGTACATTAGCATCCCATGGGCGAACTGTTGTTATGTTAAAAAGATTTAGGGAGGCCAATCCAAATAAAAAATTGATTAATCTGTCACCTAAATGTTACATCAGTATTAGTAGAACTCTGTACTAGGGTAAATATGCTTTTTTAAACTTAGGAAAGAAACAAAAGTTAGGATGAGGATTAAATAAAAATTCAGGATGAAGACAACCGTCTGCAGCTTCGGCTCGACTGCCCCTTTCTTTCGAGTGGCCCCTCACTGTTTTGGAAACGGGTGGAGGACTTTGTCTTCATTAGAATGGGCCCCCCTGTGATGCTGAGGCAGTTTGGACTCCACTCTTAGAAGGCCTAGAGTGATAGTGATTTCACTGATCCTAGACCCGTAGTGGACTCTGTGCATTAGCATCCCATGGGCGAACTGTTTTTATGTCAAAAAGATTTAGGTTAGCCAATCCAACCAAAAATTGTATTAATCTGTCACCTAAATGTTACATCAGTGTTAGTAGATCTCTGTCATAGGGTAAATATGCTTTTTTAAATTTAGGAAACAAACAAAAGTTAGGATGAGGATTAAATAAAAAAATCTGAATTATTACAAACGCCTGCAGCTTCGGTTCGACTGTCCCTTACATTTGAGTGGCCCCTCAATGTTTTGGAAACGGGTGGAGGACTTTGTCTTCATTAGAATGGGCCCCCTGCGATGCTGAGGCAGTTTGGACTCCACTCTTAGAAGGCCTAGAGTGATGATGATTTCACTGATCCTGGACCCGGGGTAAACTCTGTGCATTAGCATCCCATGGGCGAACTGTTGTTATGTCAAAAAGATTTAGGGAGGCCAATCCAAATAAAAAATTTATTAATCTGTCAACTAAATGTTACATCAGTATTAGTAGAACTCTGTACTAGGGTAAATATGCTTTTTTAAACTTAGGAAAGAAACAAAAGTTAGGATGAGGATTGAATACAAATTCAGGATGAAGACAACCGTCTGCAGCTTCGGCTCGACTGCCCCTTTCTTTTGAGTGGCCCCTCAATGTTTTGGAAACGGGTGGAGGACATTGTCTTCATTAGAATGGGCCCCCCTGCGATGCTGAGGCAGTTTGGACTCCACTCTTAGAAGGCCTAGAGTGATAGTGATTTCACTGATCCTAGACCCGTAGTGGACTCTGTGCATTAGCATCCCATGGGCGAACTGTTGTTATGTCAAAAAGATTTAGGTTAGCCTATCCAACCAAAAAATGTATTAATCTGTCACCTAAATGTTACATCAGTGTTAGTAGATCTCTGTCCTAGGGTAAATATGCTTTTTTAAATTTAGGAAACAAACAAAAGTTAGGATGAGGATTAAATAAAAAATCTGAATTATTACAAACGCCTGCAGCTTCGGTTCGACTGCCCCTTACATTTGAGTGGCCCCTCAATGTTTTGGAAACGGGTGGAGGACTTTGTCTTCATTAGAATGGGCCCCCTGCGATGCTGAGGCAGTTTGGACTCCACTCTTAGAAGGCCTAGAGTGATGATGATTTCACTGATCCTAGACTCGGGGTAAACTCTGTGCATTAGCATCCCATGGGCGAACTGTTGTTATGTCAAAAAGATTTAGGGAGGCCAATCCAAACAAAAAATGTATTAATCTGTCACCTAAATGTTACATCAGTGTTAGTAGATCTCTGTCCAAGGGTAGATATGCTTTTTTAAACTTAGGAAACAAACAAAAGTTAGGATGAGGATTAAATAAAAAATCTGAATTATTACAAACGTCTGCAGCTTCGGTTCGACTGCCCCTTACATTTGAGTGGCCCCTCAATGTTTTGGAAACGGGTGGAGGACTTTGTCTTCATTAGAATGGGCCCCCTGCGATGCTGAGGCAGTTTGGACTCCACTCTTAGAAGGCCTAGAGTGATGATGATTTCACTGATCCTAGACACGGGGTAAACTCTGTGCATTAGCATCCCATGGGCGAACTGTTGTTATGTCAAAAAGATTTAGGGAGGCCAATCCAAATAAAAAATTGATTAATCTGTCACCTAAATGTTACATCAGTATTAGTAGAACTCTGTACTAGGGTAAATATGCTTTTTTAAACTTAGGAAAGAAACAAAAGTTAGGATGAGGATTAAATACAAATTCAGGATGAAGACAACCCGTCTGCAGCTTCGGCTCGACTGCCTCTTTCTTTTGAGTGGCCCCTCAATGTTTTGGAAACGGGTGGAGGACTTTGTCTTCATTACAATGGGCCCCCCTGTGATGCTGAGGCAGTTTGGACTCCACTCTTAGAAGGCCTAGAGTGATAGTGATTTCACTGATCCTAGACCCGTAGTGGACTCTGTGCATTAGCATCCCATGGGCGAACTGTTGTGATGTCAAAAAGATTTAGGTTAGCCAATCCAACCAAAAAATGTATTAATCTGTCACCTAAATGTTACATCAGTGTTAGTAGATCTCTGTCCTAGGGTAGATATGCTTTTTTAAACTTAGGAAACAAACAAAAGTTAGGATGAGGATTAAATAAAAAATCTGAATTATTACAAACGTCTGCAGCTTCGGTTCGACTGCCCCTTACATTTGAATGGCCCCTCAATGTTTTGGAAACGGGTGGAGGACTTTGTCTTCATTAGAATGGGCCCCCTGCGATGCTGAGGCAGTTTGGACTCCACTCTTAGAAGGCCTAGAGTGATGATGATTTCACTGATCCTAGACACGGGGTAAACTCTGTGCATTAGCATCCCATGGGCGAACTGTTGTTATGTCAAAAAGATTTAGGGAGGCCAATCCAAATAAAAAATTGATTAATCTGTCAACTAAATGTTACATCAGTATTAGTAGAACTCTGTACTAGGGTAAATATGCTTTTTTAAACTTAGGAAAGAAACAAAAGTTAGGATGAGGATTGAATACAAATTCAGGATGAAGACAACCGTCTGCAGCTTCGGCTCGACTGCCCCTTTCTTTTGAGTAGCCCCTCAATGTTTTGGAAACGGGTGGAGGACATTGTCTTCATTAGAATGGGCCCCCCTGCGATGCTGAGGCAGTTTGGACTCCACTCTTAGAAGGCCTAGAGTGATAGTGATTTCACTGATCCTAGACTCGGGGTAAACTCTGTGCATTAGCATCCCATGGGCGAACTGTTGTTATGTCAAAAAGATTTAGGGAGGCCAATCCAAACAAAAAATGTATTAATCTGTCACCTAAATGTTACATCAGTATTAGTAGAACTCTGTACTAGGGTAAATATGCTTTTTTAAACTTAGGAAAGAAACAAAAGTTAGGATGAGGATTAAATAAAAATTCAGGATGAAGACAACCGTCTGCAGCTTCGGCTCGACTGCCCCTTTCTTTTGAGTGGCCCCTCAATGTTTTGGAAACGGGTGGAGGACTTTGTCTTCATTAGAATGGGCCCCCCTGCGATGCTGAGGCAGTTTGGACTCCACTCTTAGAAGGCCTAGAGTGATAGTGATTTCACTGATCCTAGACCCGTAGTGGACTCTGTGCATTAGCATCCCATGGGCGAACTGTTGTGATGTCAAAAAGATTTAGGTTAGCCAATCCAACCAAAAAATGTATTAATCTGTCACCTAAATGTTACATCAGTGTTAGTAGATCTCTGTCCTAGGGTAGATATGCTTTTTTAAACTTAGGAAACAAACAAAAGTTAGGATGAGGATTAAATAAAAAATCTGAATTATTACAAACGTCTGCAGCTTCGGTTCGACTGCCCCTTACATTTGAGTGGCCCCTCAATGTTTTGGAAACGGGTGGAGGACTTTGTCTTCATTAGAATGGGCCCCCTGCGATGCTGAGGCAGTTTGGACTCCACTCTTAGAAGGCCTAGAGTGATGATGATTTCACTGATCCTAGACACGGGGTAAACTCTGTGCATTAGCATCCCATGGGCGAACTGTTGTTATGTCAAAAAGATTTAGGGAGGCCAATCCAAATAAAAAATTGATTAATCTGTCACCTAAATGTTACATCAGTATTAGTAGAACTCTGTACTAGGGTAAATATGCTTTTTTAAACTTAGGAAAGAAACAAAAGTTAGGATGAGGATTAAATACAAATTCAGGATGAAGACAACCGTCTGCAGATTCGGCTCGACTGCCTCTTTCTTTTGAGTGGCCCCTCAATGTTTTGGAAACGGGTGGAGGACTTTGTCTTCATTACAATGGGCCCCCCTGTGATGCTGAGGCAGTTTGGACTCCACTCTTAGAAGGCCTAGAGTGATAGTGATTTCACTGATCCTAGACCCGTAGTGGACTCTGTGCATTAGCATCCCATGGGCGAACTGTTGTTATGTCAAAAAGATTTAGGTTAGCCAATCCAACCAAAAAATGTATTAATCTGTCACCTAAATGTTACATCAGTGTTAGTAGATCTCTGTCCTAGGGTAAATATGCTTTTTTAAACTTAGGAAACAAACAAAAGTTAGGATGAGGATTAAATAAAAAATCAGAATTATTACAAAAGTCTGCAGCTTCGGTTCGACTGCCCCTTACATGTGAGTGGCCCCTCAATGTTTTGGAAACGGGTGGAGGACTTTGTCTTCATTAGAATGGGCCCCCTGCGATGCTGAGGCAGTTTGGACTCCACTTTTAGAAGGCCTAGAGTGATGATGATTTCACTGATCCTAGACACGGGGTAAACTCTGTGCATTAGCATCCCATGGGCGAACTGTTGTTATGTTAAAAAGATTTAGGGAGGCCAATCCAAATAAAAAATTGATTAATCTGTCACCTAAATGTTACATCAGTATTAGTAGAACTCTGTACTAGGGTAAATATGCTTTTTTAAACTTAGGAAAGAAACAAAAGTTAGGATGAGGATTAAATACAAATTCAGGATGAAGACAACCGTCTGCAGCTTCGGCTCGACTGCCCCTTTCTTTTGAGTGGCCCCTCAATGTTTTGGAAACGGGTGGAGGACATTGTCTTCATTAGAATGGGCCCCCCTGCGATGCTGAGGCAGTTTGGACTCCACTCTTAGAAGGCCTAGAGTGATAGTGATTTCACTGATCCTAGACCCGTAGTGGACTCTGTGCATTAGCATCCCATGGGCGAACTGTTGTTATGTCAAAAAGTTTTAGTTGTCCAATCCAACCAAAAAATGTATTAATCTGTCACCTAAATGTTACATCAGTGTTAGTAGATCTCTGTCCAAGGGTAGATATGCTTTTTTAAACTTAGGAAACAAACAAAAGTTAGGATGAGGATTAAATAAAAAATCTGAATTATTACAAACGTCTGCAGCTTCGGTTCGACTGCCCCTTACATTTGAGTGGCCCCTCAATGTTTTGGAAACGGGTGGAGGACTTTGTCTTCATTAGAATGGGCCCCCTGCGATGCTGAGGCAGTTTGGACTCCACTCTTAGAAGGCCTAGAGTGATGATGATTTCACTGATCCTAGACACGGGGTAAACTCTGTGCATTAGCATCCCATGGGCGAACTGTTGTTATGTCAAAAAGATTTAGGGAGGCCAATCCAAATAAAAAATTGATTAATCTGTCACCTAAATGTTACATCAGTATTAGTAGAACTCTGTACTAGGGTAAATATGCTTTTTTAAACTTAGGAAAGAAACAAAAGTTAGGATGAGGATTAAATACAAATTCAGGATGAAGACAACCGTCTGCAGCTTCGGCTCGACTGCCTCTTTCTTTTGAGTGGCCCCTCAATGTTTTGGAAACGGGTGGAGGACTTTGTCTTCATTACAATGGGCCCCCCTGTGATGCTGAGGCAGTTTGGACTCCACTCTTAGAAGGCCTAGAGTGATAGTGATTTCACTGATCCTAGACCCGTAGTGGACTCTGTGCATTAGCATCCCATGGGCGAACTGTTGTTATGTCAAAAAGATTTAGGTTAGCCAATCCAACCAAAAAATGTATTAATCTGTCACCTAAATGTTACATCAGTGTTAGTAGATCTCTGTCCTAGGGTAAATATGCTTTTTTAAACTTAGGAAACAAACAAAAGTTAGGATGAGGATTAAATAAAAAATCAGAATTATTACAAAAGTCTGCAGCTTCGGTTCGACTGCCCCTTACATGTGAGTGGCCCCTCAATGTTTTGGAAACGGGTGGAGGACTTTGTCTTCATTAGAATGGGCCCCCTGCGATGCTGAGGCAGTTTGGACTCCACTTTTAGAAGGCCTAGAGTGATGATGATTTCACTGATCCTAGACACGGGGTAAACTCTGTGCATTAGCATCCCATGGGCGAACTGTTGTTATGTTAAAAAGATTTAGGGAGGCCAATCCAAATAAAAAATTGATTAATCTGTGACCTAAATGTTACATCAGTATTAGTAGAACTCTGTACTAGGGTAAATATGCTTTTTTAAACTTAGGAAAGAAACAAAAGTTAGGATGAGGATTAAATAAAAATTCAGGATGAAGACAACCGTCTGCAGCTTCGGCTCGACTGCCCCTTTCTTTTGAGTGGCCCCTCACTGTTTTGGAAACGGGTGGAGGACTTTGTCTTCATTAGAATGGGCCCCCCTGTGATGCTGAGGCAGTTTGGACTCCACTCTTAGAAGGCCTAGAGTGATAGTGATTTCACTGATCCTAGACCCGTAGTGGACTCTGTGCATTAGCATCCCATGGGCGAACTGTTGTTATGTCAAAAAGATTTAGGTTAGCCAATCCAACCAAAAATTGTATTAATCTGTCACCTAAATGTTACATCAGTGTTAGTAGATCTCTGTCATAGGGTAAATATGCTTTTTTAAATTTAGGAAACAAACAAAAGTTAGGATGAGGATTAAATAAAAAATCTGAATTATTACAAACGCCTGCAGCTTCGGTTCGACTGTCCCTTACATTTGAGTGGCCCCTCAATGTTTTGGAAACGGGTGGAGGACTTTGTCTTCATTAGAATGGGCCCCCTGCAATGCTGAGGCAGTTTGGACTCCACTCTTAGAAGGCCTAGAGTGATGATGATTTCACTGATCCTGGACCCGGGGTAAACTCTGTGCATTAGCATCCCATGGGCGAACTGTTGTTATGTCAAAAAGATTTAGGGAGGCCAATCCAAATAAAAAATTGATTAATCTGTCAACTAAATGTTACATCAGTATTAGTAGAACTCTGTACTAGGGTAAATATGCTTTTTTAAACTTAGGAAAGAAACAAAAGTTAGGATGAGGATTGAATACAAATTCAGGATGAAGACAACCGTCTGCAGCTTCGGCTCGACTGCCCCTTTCTTTTGAGTAGCCCCTCAATGTTTTGGAAACGGGTGGAGGACATTGTCTTCATTAGAATGGGCCCCCCTGCGATGCTGAGGCAGTTTGGACTCCACTCTTAGAAGGCCTAGAGTGATAGTGATTTCACTGATCCTAGACTCGGGGTAAACTCTGTGCATTAGCATCCCATGGGCGAACTGTTGTTATGTCAAAAAGATTTAGGGAGGCCAATCCAAACAAAAAATGTATTAATCTGTCACCTAAATGTTACATCAGTATTAGTAGAAATCTGTACTAGGGTAAATATGCTTTTTTAAACTTAGGAAAGAAACAAAAGTTAGGATGAGGATTAAATAAAAATTCAGGATGAAGACAACCGTCTGCAGCTTCGGCTCGACTGCCCCTTTCTTTTGAGTGGCCCCTCAATGTTTTGGAAACGGGTGGAGGACTTTGTCTTCATTAGAATGGGCCCCCCTGCGATGCTGAGGCAGTTTGGACTCCACTCTTAGAAGGCCTAGAGTGATAGTGATTTCACTGATCCTAGACCCGTAGTGGACTCTGTGCATTAGCATCCCATGGGCGAACTGTTGTGATGTCAAAAAGATTTAGGTTAGCCAATCCAACCAAAAAATGTATTAATCTGTCACCTAAATGTTACATCAGTGTTAGTAGATCTCTGTCCTAGGGTAGATATGCTTTTTTAAACTTAGGAAACAAACAAAAGTTAGGATGAGGATTAAATAAAAAATCTGAATTATTACAAACGTCTGCAGCTTCGGTTCGACTGCCCCTTACATTTGAGTGGCCCCTCAATGTTTTGGAAACGGGTGGAGGACTTTGTCTTCATTAGAATGGGCCCCCTGCGATGCTGAGGCAGTTTGGACTCCACTCTTAGAAGGCCTAGAGTGATGATGATTTCACTGATCCTAGACACGGGGTAAACTCTGTGCATTAGCATCCCATGGGCGAACTGTTGTTATGTCAAAAAGATTTAGGGAGGCCAATCCAAATAAAAAATTGATTAATCTGTCACCTAAATGTTACATCAGTATTAGTAGAACTCTGTACTAGGGTAAATATGCTTTTTTAAACTTAGGAAAGAAACAAAAGTTAGGATGAGGATTAAATACAAATTCAGGATGAAGACAACCGTCTGCAGATTCGGCTCGACTGCCTCTTTCTTTTGAGTGGCCCCTCAATGTTTTGGAAACGGGTGGAGGACTTTGTCTTCATTACAATGGGCCCCCCTGTGATGCTGAGGCAGTTTGGACTCCACTCTTAGAAGGCCTAGAGTGATAGTGATTTCACTGATCCTAGACCCGTAGTGGACTCTGTGCATTAGCATCCCATGGGCGAACTGTTGTTATGTCAAAAAGATTTAGGTTAGCCAATCCAACCAAAAAATTTATTAATCTGTCACCTAAATGTTACATCAGTGTTAGTAGATCTCTGTCCTAGGGTAAATATGCTTTTTTAAACTTAGGAAACAAACAAAAGTTAGGATGAGGATTAAATAAAAAATCAGAATTATTACAAAAGTCTGCAGCTTCGGTTCGACTGCCCCTTACATGTGAGTGGCCCCTCAATGTTTTGGAAACGGGTGGAGGACTTTGTCTTCATTAGAATGGGCCCCCTGCGATGCTGAGGCAGTTTGGACTCCACTTTTAGAAGGCCTAGAGTGATGATGATTTCACTGATCCTAGACACGGGGTAAACTCTGTGCATTAGCATCCCATGGGCGAACTGTTGTTATGTTAAAAAGATTTAGGGAGGCCAATCCAAATAAAAAATTGATTAATCTGTCACCTAAATGTTACATCAGTATTAGTAGAACTCTGTACTAGGGTAAATATGCTTTTTTAAACTTAGGAAAGAAACAAAAGTTAGGATGAGGATTAAATACAAATTCAGGATGAAGACAACCGTCTGCAGCTTCGGCTCGACTGCCCCTTTCTTTTGAGTGGCCCCTCAATGTTTTGGAAACGGGTGGAGGACATTGTCTTCATTAGAATGGGCCCCCCTGCGATGCTGAGGCAGTTTGGACTCCACTCTTAGAAGGCCTAGAGTGATAGTGATTTCACTGATCCTAGACCCGTAGTGGACTCTGTGCATTAGCATCCCATGGGCGAACTGTTGTTATGTCAAAAAGTTTTAGTTGTCCAATCCAACCAAAAAATGTATTAATCTGTCACCTAAATGTTACATCAGTGTTAGTAGATCTCTGTCCAAGGGTAGATATGCTTTTTTAAACTTAGGAAACAAACAAAAGTTAGGATGAGGATTAAATAAAAAATCAGAATTATTACAAAAGTCTGCAGCTTCGGTTCGACTGCCCCTTACATGTGAGTGGCCCCTCAATGTTTTGGAAACGGGTGGAGGACTTTGTCTTCATTAGAATGGGCCCCCTGCAATGCTGAGGCAGTTTGGACTCCACTCTTAGAAGGCCTAGAGTGATGATGATTTCACTGATCCTGGACCCGGGGTAAACTCTGTGCATTAGCATCCCATGGGCGAACTGTTGTTATGTCAAAAAGATTTAGGGAGGCCAATCCAAATAAAAAATTGATTAATCTGTCAACTAAATGTTACATCAGTATTAGTAGAACTCTGTACTAGGGTAAATATGCTTTTTTAAACTTAGGAAAGAAACAAAAGTTAGGATGAGGATTGAATACAAATTCAGGATGAAGACAACCGTCTGCAGCTTCGGCTCGACTGCCCCTTTCTTTTGAGTGGCCCCTCAATGTTTTGGAAACGGGTGGAGGACTTTGTCTTCATTAGAATGGGCCCCCCTGCGATGCTGAGGCAGTTTGGACTCCACTCTTAGAAGGCCTAGAGTGATAGTGATTTCACTGATCCTAGACCCGTAGTGGACTCTGTGCATTAGCATCCCATGGGCGAACTGTTGTGATGTCAAAAAGATTTAGGTTAGCCAATCCAACCAAAAAATGTATTAATCTGTCACCTAAATGTTACATCAGTGTTAGTAGATCTCTGTCCTAGGGTAGATATGCTTTTTTAAACTTAGGAAACAAACAAAAGTTAGGATGAGGATTAAATAAAAAATCTGAATTATTACAAACGTCTGCAGCTTCGGTTCGACTGCCCCTTACATTTGAGTGGCCCCTCAATGTTTTGGAAACGGGTGGAGGACTTTGTCTTCATTAGAATGGGCCCCCTGCGATGCTGAGGCAGTTTGGACTCCACTCTTAGAAGGCCTAGAGTGATGATGATTTCACTGATCCTAGACACGGGGTAAACTCTGTGCATTAGCATCCCATGGGCGAACTGTTATGTCAAAAAGATTTAGGGAGGCCAATCCAAATAAAAAATTGATTAATCTGTCACCTAAATGTTACATCAGTATTAGTAGAACTCTGTACTAGGGTAAATATGCTTTTTTAAACTTAGGAAAGAAACAAAAGTTAGGATCAGGATTAAATACAAATTCAGGATGAAGACAACCGTCTGCAGCTTCGGCTCGACTGCCCCTTTCTTTTGAGTGGCCCCTCAATGTTTTGGAAACGGGTGGAGGACATTGTCTTCATTAGAATGGGCCCCCCTGCGATGCTGAGGCAGTTTGGACTCCACTCTTAGAAGGCCTAGAGTGATAGTGATTTCACTGATCCTAGACCCGTAGTGGACTCTGTGCATTAGCATCCCATGGGCGAACTGTTGTTATGTCAAAAAGATTTAGGTTAGCCAATCCAACCAAAAAATGTATTAATCTGTCACCTAAATGTTACATCAGTGTTAGTAGATCTCTGTCCTAGGGTAAATATGCTTTTTTAAATTTAGGAAACAAACAAAAGTTAGGATGAGGATTAAATAAAAAATCTGAATTATTACAAACGCCTGCAGCTTCGGTTCGACTGCCCCTTACATTTGAGTGGCCCCTCAATGTTTTGGAAACGGGTGGAGGACTTTGTCTTCATTAGAATGGGCCCCCTGCGATGCTGAGGCAGTTTGGACTCCACTCTTAGAAGGCCTAGAGTGATGATGATTTCACTGATCCTAGACTCGGGGTAAACTCTGTGCATTAGCATCCCATGGGCGAACTGTTGTTATGTCAAAAAGATTTAGGGAGGCCAATCCAAACAAAAAATGTATTAATCTGTCACCTAAATGTTACATCAGTATTAGTAGAACTCTGTACTAGGGTAAATATGCTTTTTTAAACTTAGGAAAGAAATAAAAGTTAGGATGAGGATTAAATAAAAATTCAGGATGAAGACAACCGTCTGCAGCTTCGGCTCGACTGCCCCTTTCTTTTGAGTGGCCCCTCAATGTTTTGGAAACGGGTGGAGGACTTTGTCTTCATTAGAATGGGCCCCCCTGCGATGCTGAGGCAGTTTGGACTCCACTCTTAGAAGGCCTAGAGTGATAGTGATTTCACTGATCCTAGACCCGTAGTGGACTCTGTGCATTAGCATCCCATGGGCGAACTGTTGTGATGTCAAAAAGATTTAGGTTAGCCAATCCAACCAAAAAATGTATTAATTTGTCACCTAAATGTTACATCAGTGTTAGTAGATCTCTGTCCTAGGGTAGATATGCTTTTTTAAACTTAGGAAACAAACAAAAGTTAGGATGAGGATTAAATAAAAAATCTGAATTATTACAAACGTCTGCAGCTTCGGTTCGACTGCCCCTTACATTTGAGTGGCCCCTCAATGTTTTGGAAACGGGTGGAGGACTTTGTCTTCATTAGAATGGGCCCCCTGCGATGCTGAGGCAGTTTGGACTCCACTCTTAGAAGGCCTAGAGTGATGATGATTTCACTGATCCTAGACACGGGGTAAACTCTGTGCATTAGCATCCCATGGGCGAACTGTTGTTATGTCAAAAAGATTTAGGGAGGCCAATCCAAATAAAAAATTGATTAATCTGTCACCTAAATGTTACATCAGTATTAGTAGAACTCTGTACTAGGGTAAATATGCTTTTTTAAACTTAGGAAAGAAACAAAAGTTAGGATGAGGATTAAATACAAATTCAGGATGAAGACAACCGTCTGCAGCTTCGGCTCGACTGCCCCTTTCTTTTGAGTGGCCCCTCAATGTTTTGGAAACGGGTGGAGGACATTGTCTTCATTAGAATGGGCCCCCCTGCGATGCTGAGGCAGTTTGGACTCCACTCTTAGAAGGCCTAGAGTGATAGTGATTTCACTGATCCTAGACCCGTAGTGGACTCTGTGCATTAGCATCCCATGGGCGAACTGTTGTTATGTCAAAAAGATTTAGGTTAGCCAATCCAACCAAAAAATGTATTAATCTGTCACCTAAATGTTACATCAGTGTTAGTAGATCTCTGTCCTAGGGTAAATATGCTTTTTTAAATTTAGGAAACAAACAAAAGTTAGGATGAGGATTAAATAAAAAATCTGAATTATTACAAACGTCTGCAGCTTCGGTTCGACTGCCCCTTACATTTGAGTGGCCCCTCAATGTTTTGGAAACGGGTGGAGGACTTTGTCTTCATTAGAATGGGCCCCCTGCGATGCTGAGGCAGTTTGGACTCCACTCTTAGAAGGCCTAGAGTGATGATGATTTCACTGATCCTAGACTCGGGGTAAACTCTGTGCATTAGCATCCCATGGGCGAACTGTTGTTATGTCAAAAAGATTTAGGGAGGCCAATCCAAACAAAAAATGTATTAATCTGTCACCTAAATGTTACATCAGTATTAGTAGATCTCTGTACTAGGGTAAATATGTTTTTTTAAACTTAGGAAAGAAACAAAAGTTAGGATGAGGATTAAATAAAAATTCAGGATGAAGACAACCGTCTGCAGCTTCGGCTCGACTGCCCCTTTCTTTTGAGTGGCCCCTCAATGTTTTGGAAACGGGTGGAGGACATTGTCTTCATTAGAATGGGCCCCCCTGCGATGCTGAGGCAGTTTGGACTCCACTCTTAGAAGGCCTAGAGTGATAGTGATTTCACTGATCCTAGACCCGTAGTGGACTCTGTGCATTAGCATCCCATGGGCGAACTGTTGTTATGTCAAAAAGATTTAGGTTAGCCAATCCAACCAAAAAATGTATTAATCTGTCACCTAAATGTTACATCAGTGTTAGTAGATCTGTGTCCTAGGGTAAATATGCTTTTTTAAATTTAGGAAACAAACAAAAGTTAGGATGAGGATTAAATAAAAAATCTGAATTATTACAAACGCCTGCAGCTTCGGTTCGACTGCCCCTTACATTTGAGTGGCCCCTCAATGTTTTGGAAACGGGTGGAGGACTTTGTCTTCATTAGAATGGGCCCCCTGCGATGCTGAGGCAGTTTGGACTCCACTCTTAGAAGGCCTAGAGTGATGATGATTTCACTGATCCTAGACTCGAGGTAAACTCTGTGCATTAGCATCCCATGGGCGAACTGTTGTTATGTCAAAAAGATTTAGGGAGGCCAATCCAAACAAAAAATGTATTAATCTGTCACCTAAATGTTACATCAGTATTAGTAGAACTCTGTACTAGGGTAAATATGCTTTTTTAAACTTAGGAAAGAAACAAAAGTTAGGATGAGGATTAAATAAAAATTCAGGATGAAGACAACCGTCTGCAGCTTCGGCTCGACTGCCCCTTTCTTTTGAGTGGCCCCTCAATGTTTTGGAAACGGGTGGAGGACTTTGTCTTCATTAGAATGGGCCCCCCTGCGATGCTGAGGCAGTTTGGACTCCACTCTTAGAAGGCCTAGAGTGATAGTGATTTCACTGATCCTAGACCCGTAGTGGACTCTGTGCATTAGCATCCCATGGGCGAACTGTTGTGATGTCAAAAAGATTTAGGTTAGCCAATCCAACCAAAAAATGTATTAATCTGTCACCTAAATGTTACATCAGTGTTAGTAGATCTCTGTCCTAGGGTAGATATGCTTTTTTAAATTTAGGAAACAAACAAAAGTTAGGATGAGGATTAAATAAAAAATCTGAATTATTACAAACGTCTGCAGCTTCGGTTCGACTGCCCCTTACATTTGAGTGGCCCCTCAATGTTTTGGAAACGGGTGGAGGACTTTGTCTTCATTAGAATGGGCCCCCTGCGATGCTGAGGCAGTTTGGACTCCACTCTTAGAAGGCCTAGAGTGATGATGATTTCACTGATCCTAGACACGGGGTAAACTCTGTGCATTAGCATCCCATGGGCGAACTGTTGTTATGTCAAAAAGATTTAGGGAGGCCAATCCAAATAAAAAATTGATTAATCTGTCACCTAAATGTTACATCAGTATTAGTAGAACTCTGTACTAGGGTAAATATGCTTTTTTAAACTTAGGAAAGAAACAAAAGTTAGGATGAGGATTAAATACAAATTCAGGATGAAGACAACCGTCTGCAGCTTCGGCTCGACTGCCCCTTTCTTTTGAGTGGCCCCTCAATGTTTTGGAAACGGGTGGAGGACATTGTCTTCATTAGAATGGGCCCCCCTGCGATGCTGAGGCAGTTTGGACTCCACTCTTAGAAGGCCTAGAGTGATAGTGATTTCACTGATCCTAGACCCGTAGTGGACTCTGTGCATTAGCATCCCATGGGCGAACTGTTGTTATGTCAAAAAGATTTAGGTTAGCCAATCCAACCAAAAAATGTATTAATCTGTCACCTAAATGTTACATCAGTGTTAGTAGATCTGTGTCCTAGGGTAAATATGCTTTTTTAAATTTAGGAAACAAACAAAAGTTAGGATGAGGATTAAATAAAAAATCTGAATTATTACAAACGTCTGCAGCTTCGGTTCGACTGCCCCTTACATTTGAGTGGCCCCTCAATGTTTTGGAAACGGGTGGAGGACTTTGTCTTCATTAGAATGGGCCCCCTGCGATGCTGAGGCAGTTTGGACTCCACTCTTAGAAGGCCTAGAGTGATGATGATTTCACTGATCCTAGACACGGGGTAAACTCTGTGCATTAGCATCCCATGGGCGAACTGTTGTTATGTCAAAAAGATTTAGGGAGGCCAATCCAAATAAAAAATTGATTAATCTGTCACCTAAATGTTACATCAGTATTAGTAGAACTCTGTACTAGGGTAAATATGCTTTTTTAAACTTAGGAAAGAAACAAAAGTTAGGATGAGGATTAAATACAAATTCAGGATGAAGACAACCGTCTGCAGCTTCGGCTCGACTGCCCCTTTCTTTTGAGTGGCCCCTCAATGTTTTGGAAACGGGTGGAGGACATTGTCTTCATTAGAATGGGCCCCCCTGCGATGCTGAGGCAGTTTGGACTCCACTCTTAGAAGGCCTAGAGTGATAGTGATTTCACTGATCCTAGACCCGTAGTGGACTCTGTGCATTAGCATCCCATGGGCGAACTGTTGTTATGTCAAAAAGATTTAGGTTAGCCAATCCAACCAAAAAATGTATTAATCTGTCACCTAAATGTTACATCAGTGTTAGTAGATCTCTGTCCTAGGGTAAATATGCTTTTTTAAATTTAGGAAACAAACAAAAGTTAGGATGAGGATTAAATAAAAAATCTGAATTATTACAAACGCCTGCAGCTTCGGTTCGACTGCCCCTTACATTTGAGTGGCCCCTCAATGTTTTGGAAACGGGTGGAGGACTTTGTCTTCATTAGAATGGGCCCCCTGCGATGCTGAGGCAGTTTGGACTCCACTCTTAGAAGGCCTAGAGTGATGATGATTTCACTGATCCTAGACTCGGGGTAAACTCTGTGCATTAGCATCCCATGGGCGAACTGTTGTTATGTCAAAAAGATTTAGGGAGGCCAATCCAAACAAAAAATGTATTAATCTGTCACCTAAATGTTACATCAGTATTAGTAGAACTCTGTACTAGGGTAAATATGCTTTTTTAAACTTAGGAAAGAAACAAAAGTTAGGATGAGGATTAAATAAAAATTCAGGATGAAGACAACCGTCTGCAGCTTCGGCTCGACTGCCCCTTTCTTTTGAGTGGCCCCTCAATGTTTTGGAAACGGGTGGAGGACTTTGTCTTCACTAGAATGGGCCCCCCTGCGATGCTGAGGCAGTTTGGACTCCACTCTTAGAAGGCCTAGAGTGATAGTGATTTCACTGATCCTAGACCCGTAGTGGACTCTGTGCATTAGCATCCCATGGGCGAACTGTTGTGATGTCAAAAAGATTTAGGTTAGCCAATCCAACCAAAAAATGTATTAATCTGTCACCTAAATGTTACATCAGTGTTAGTAGATCTCTGTCCTAGGGTAGATAGGCTTTTTTAAACTTAGGAAACAAACAAAAGTTAGGATGAGGATTAAATAAAAAATCAGAATTATTACAAACGTCTGCAGCTTCGGTTCGACTGCCCCTTACATTTGAGTGGCCCCTCAATGTTTTGGAAACGGGTGGAGGACTTTGTCTTCATTAGAATGGGCCCCCTGCGATGCTGAGGCAGTTTGGACTCCACTCTTAGAAGGCCTAGAGTGATGATGATTTCACTGATCCTAGACACGGGGTAAACTCTGTGCATTAGCATCCCATGGGCGAACTGTTGTTATGTCAAAAAGATTTAGGGAGGCCAATCCAAATAAAAAATTGATTAATCTGTCACCTAAATGTTACATCAGTATTAGTAGAACTCTGTACTAGGGTAAATATGCTTTTTTAAACTTAGGAAAGAAACAAAAGTTAGGATGAGGATTAAATACAAATTCAGGATGAAGACAACCGTCTGCAGCTTCGGCTCGACTGCCCCTTTCTTTTGAGTGGCCCCTCAATGTTTTGGAAACGGGTGGAGGACATTGTCTTCATTAGAATGGGCCCCCCTGCGATGCTGAGGCAGTTTGGACTCCACTCTTAGAAGGCCTAGAGTGATAGTGATTTCACTGATCCTAGACCCGTAGTGGACTCTGTGCATTAGCATCCCATGGGCGAACTGTTGTTATGTCAAAAAGATTTAGGTTAGCCAATCCAACCAAAAAATGTATTAATCTGTCACCTAAATGTTACATCAGTGTTAGTAGATCTGTGTCCTAGGGTAAATATGCTTTTTTAAATTTAGGAAACAAACAAAAGTTAGGATGAGGATTAAATAAAAAATCTGAATTATTACAAACGTCTGCAGCTTCGGTTCGACTGCCCCTTACATTTGAGTGGCCCCTCAATGTTTTGGAAACGGGTGGAGGACTTTGTCTTCATTAGAATGGGCCCCCTGCGATGCTGAGGCAGTTTGGACTCCACTCTTAGAAGGCCTAGAGTGATGATGATTTCACTGATCCTAGACACGGGGTAAACTCTGTGCATTAGCATCCCATGGGCGAACTGTTGTTATGTCAAAAAGATTTAGGGAGGCCAATCCAAATAAAAAATTGATTAATCTGTCACCTAAATGTTACATCAGTATTAGTAGAACTCTGTACTAGGGTAAATATGCTTTTTTAAACTTAGGAAAGAAACAAAAGTTAGGATGAGGATTAAATACAAATTCAGGATGAAGACAACCGTCTGCAGCTTCGGCTCGACTGCCCCTTTCTTTTGAGTGGCCCCTCAATGTTTTGGAAACGGGTGGAGGACATTGTCTTCATTAGAATGGGCCCCCCTGCGATGCTGAGGCAGTTTGGACTCCACTCTTAGAAGGCCTAGAGTGATAGTGATTTCACTGATCCTAGACCCGTAGTGGACTCTGTGCATTAGCATCCCATGGGCGAACTGTTGTTATGTCAAAAAGATTTAGGTTAGCCAATCCAACCAAAAAATGTATTAATCTGTCACCTAAATGTTACATCAGTGTTAGTAGATCTCTGTCCTAGGGTAAATATGCTTTTTTAAATTTAGGAAACAAACAAAAGTTAGGATGAGGATTAAATAAAAAATCTGAATTATTACAAACGCCTGCAGCTTCGGTTCGACTGCCCCTTACATTTGAGTGGCCCCTCAATGTTTTGGAAACGGGTGGAGGACTTTGTCTTCATTAGAATGGGCCCCCTGCGATGCTGAGGCAGTTTGGACTCCACTCTTAGAAGGCCTAGAGTGATGATGATTTCACTGATCCTAGACTCGGGGTAAACTCTGTGCATTAGCATCCCATGGGCGAACTGTTGTTATGTCAAAAAGATTTAGGGAGGCCAATCCAAACAAAAAATGTATTAATCTGTCACCTAAATGTTACATCAGTATTAGTAGAACTCTGTACTAGGGTAAATATGCTTTTTTAAACTTAGGAAAGAAACAAAAGTTAGGATGAGGATTAAATAAAAATTCAGGATGAAGACAACCGTCTGCAGCTTCGGCTCGACTGCCCCTTTCTTTTGAGTGGCCCCTCAATGTTTTGGAAACGGGTGGAGGACTTTGTCTTCACTAGAATGGGCCCCCCTGCGATGCTGAGGCAGTTTGGACTCCACTCTTAGAAGGCCTAGAGTGATAGTGATTTCACTGATCCTAGACCCGTAGTGGACTCTGTGCATTAGCATCCCATGGGCGAACTGTTGTGATGTCAAAAAGATTTAGGTTAGCCAATCCAACCAAAAAATGTATTAATCTGTCACCTAAATGTTACATCAGTGTTAGTAGATCTCTGTCCTAGGGTAGATAGGCTTTTTTAAACTTAGGAAACAAACAAAAGTTAGGATGAGGATTAAATAAAAAATCAGAATTATTACAAACGTCTGCAGCTTCGGTTCGACTGCCCCTTACATTTGAGTGGCCCCTCAATGTTTTGGAAACGGGTGGAGGACTTTGTCTTCATTAGAATGGGCCCCCTGCGATGCTGAGGCAGTTTGGACTCCACTCTTAGAAGGCCTAGAGTGATGATGATTTCACTGATCCTAGACACGGGGTAAACTCTGTGTATTAGCATCCCATGGGCGAACTGTTGTTATGTCAAAAAGATTTAGGGAGGCCAATCCAAATAAAAAATTGATTAATCTGTCACCTAAATGTTACATCAGTATTAGTAGAACTCTGTACTAGGGTAAATATGCTTTTTTAAACTTAGGAAAGAAACAAAAGTTAGGATGAGGATTAAATACAAATTCAGGATGAAGACAACCGTCTGCAGCTTCGGCTCGACTGCCCCATTCTTTTGAGTGGCCCCTCAATGTTTTGGAAACGGGTGGAGGACATTGTCTTCATTAGAATGGGCCCCCCTGCGATGCTGAGGCAGTTTGGACTTCACTCTTAGAAGGCCTAGAGTGATAGTGATTTCACTGATCCTAGACCCGTAGTGGACTCTGTGCATTAGCATCCCATGGGCAAACTGTTGTTATGTCAAAAAGATTTAGGTTAGCCAATCCAACCAAAAAATGTATTAATCTGTCACCTAAATGTTACATCAGTGTTAGTAGATCTCTGTCCTAGGGTAAATATGCTTTTTTTAAATTTAGGAAACAAACAAAAGTTAGGATGAGGATTAAATAAAAAATCTGAATTATTACAAACGCCTGCAGCTTCGGTTCGACTGTCCCTTACATTTGAGTGGCCCCTCAATGTTTTGGAAACGGGTGGAGGACTTTGTCTTCATTTGAATGGGCCCCCTGCGATGCTGAGGCAGTTTGGACTCCACTCTTAGAAGGCCTAGAGTGATGATGATTTCACTGATCCTAGACACGGGGTAAACTCTGTGCATTAGCATCCCATGGGCGAACTGTTGTTATGTCAAAAAGATTTAGGGAGGCCAATCCAAATAAAAAATTGATTAATCTGTCAACTAAATGTTACATCAGTATTAGTAGAACTCTGTACTAGGGTAAATATGCTTTTTTAAACTTAGGAAAGAAACAAAAGTTAGGATGAGGATTAAATACAAATTTAGGATGAAGACAACCGTCTGCAGCTTCGGCTCGACTGCCCCTCTTTCTTTTGAGTGGCCCCTCAATGTTTTGGAAACGGGTGGAGGACATTGTCTTCATTAGAATGGGCCCCCCTGCGATGCTGAGGCAGTTTGGACTCCACTCTTAGAAGGCCTAGAGTGATAGTGATTTCACTGATCCTAGACCCGTAGTGGACTCTGTGCATTAGCATCCCATGGGCGAACTGTTGTTATGTCAAAAAGATTTAGGTTAGCCAATCCAACCAAAAAATGTATTAATCTGTCACCTAAATGTTACATCAGTGTTAGTAGATCTCTGTCCTAGGGTAAATATGCTTTTTTAAATTTAGGAAACAAACAAAAGTTAGGATGAGGATTAAATAAAAAATCTGAATTATTACAAACGCCTGCAGCTTCGGTTCGACTGTCCCTTACATTTGAGTGGCCCCTCAATGTTTTGGAAACGGGTGGAGGACTTTGTCTTCATTAGAATGGGCCCCCTGCGATGCTGAGGCAGTTTGGACTCCACTCTTAGAAGGCCTAGAGTGATGATGATTTCACTGATCCTGGACCCGGGGTAAACTCTGTGCATTAGCATCCCATGGGCGAACTGTTGTTATGTCAAAAAGATTTAGGGAGGCCAATCCAAATAAAAAATTGATTAATCTGTCACCTAAATGTTACATCAGTATTAGTAGAACTCTGTACTAGGGTAAATATGCTTTTTTAAACTTAGGAAAGAAACAAAAGTTAGGATGAGGATTAAATACAAATTCAGGATGAAGACAACCGTCTGCAGCTTCGGCTCGACTGCCCCTTTCTTTTGAGTGGCCCCTCAATGTTTTGGAAATGGGTGGAGGACATTGTCTTCATTAGAATGGGCCCCCCTGCGATGCTGAGGCAGTTTGGACTCCACTCTTAGAAGGCCTAGAGTGATAGTGATTTCACTGATCCTAGACCCGTAGTGGACTCTGTGCATTAGCATCCCATGGGCAAACTGTTGTTATGTCAAAAAGATTTAGGTTAGCCAATCCAACCAAAAAATGTATTAATCTGTCACCTAAATGTTACATCAGTGTTAGTAGATCTCTGTCCTAGGGTAAATATGCTTTTTTAAATTTAGGAAACAAACAAAAGTTAGGATGAGGATTAAATAAAAAATCTGAATTATTACAAACGCCTGCAGCTTCGGTTCGACTGTCCCTTACATTTGAGTGGCCCCTCAATGTTTTGGAAACGGGTGGAGGACTTTGTCTTCATTTGAATGGGCCCCCTGCGATGCTGAGGCAGTTTGGACTCCACTCTTAGAAGGCCTAGAGTGATGATGATTTCACTGATCCTAGACACGGGGTAAACTCTGTGCATTAGCATCCCATGGGCGAACTGTTGTTATGTCAAAAAGATTTAGGGAGGCCAATCCAAATAAAAAATTGATTAATCTGTCAACTAAATGTTACATTAGTATTAGTAGAACTCTGTACTAGGGTAAATATGCTTTTTTAAACTTAGGAAAGAAACAAAAGTTAGGATGAGGATTAAATACAAATTCAGGATGAAGACAACCGTCTCCAGCTTCGGCTCGACTGCCCCTTTCTTTTGAGTGGCCCCTCAATGTTTGGAAACGGGTGGAGGACATTGTCTTCATTAGAATGGGCCCCCCTGCGATGCTGAGGCAGTTTGGACTCCACTCTTAGAAGGCCTAGAGTGATAGTGATTTCACTGATCCTAGACCCGTAGTGGACTCTGTGCATTAGCATCCCATGGGCGAACTGTTGTGATGTAAAAAAGATTTAGGTTAGCCAATCCAACCAAAAAATGTATTAATCTGTCACCTAAATGTTACATCAGTGTTAGTAGATCTCTGTCCTAGTGTAGATATGCTTTTTTAAACTTAGGAAACAAACAAAAGTTAGGATGAGGATTAAATAAAAAATCAGAATTATTACAAACGTCTGCAGCTTCGGTTCGACTGCCCCTTACATTTGAGTGGCCCCTCAATGTTTTGGAAACGGGTGGAGGACTTTGTCTTCATTAGAATGGGCCCCCTGCGATGCTGAGGCAGTTTGGACTCCACTCTTAGAAGGCCTAGAGTGATAGTGATTTCACTGATCCTAGACACGGGGTAAACTCTGTGTATTAGAATCCCATGGGCGAACTGTTGTTATGTCAAAAAGATTTAGGGAGGCCAATCCAAATAAAAAATGTATTAATCTGTCACCTAAATGTTACATCAGTATTAGTAGAACTCTGTACTAGGGTAAATATGCTTTTTTAAACTTAGGAAAGAAACAAAAGTTAGGATGAGGATTAAATACAAATTCAGGATGAAGACAACCGTCTGCAGCTTCGGCTCGACTGCCCCTTTCTTTTGAGTGGCCCCTCAATGTTTTGGAAATGGGTGGAGGACATTGTCTTCATTAGAATGGGCCCCCCTGCGATGCTGAGGCAGTTTGGACTCCACTCTTAGAAGGCCTAGAGTGATAGTGATTTCACTGATCCTAGACCCGTAGTGGACTCTGTGCATTAGCATCCCATGGGCAAACTGTTGTTATGTCAAAAAGATTTAGGTTAGCCAATCCAACCAAAAAATGTATTAATCTGTCACCTAAATGTTACATCAGTGTTAGTAGATCTCTGTCCTAGGGTAAATATGCTTTTTTAAATTTAGGAAACAAACAAAAGTTAGGATGAGGATTAAATAAAAAATCTGAATTATTACAAACGCCTGCAGCTTCGGTTCGACTGTCCCTTACATTTGAGTGGCCCCTCAATGTTTTGGAAACGGGTGGAGGACTTTGTCTTCATTAGAATGGGCCCCCTGCGATGCTGAGGCAGTTTGGACTCCACTCTTAGAAGGCCTAGAGTGATGATGATTTCACTGATCCTGGACCCGGGGTAAACTCTGTGCATTAGCATCCCATGGGCGAACTGTTGTTATGTCAAAAAGATTTAGGGAGGCCAATCCAAATAAAAAATTGATTCATCTGTCAACTAAATGTTACATCAGTATTAGTAGAACTCTGTACTAGGGTAAATATGCTTTTTTAAACTTAGGAAAGAAACAAAAGTTAGGATGAGGATTAAATAAAAATTCAGGATGAAGACAACCGTCTGCAGCTTCGGCTCGACTGCCCCTTTCTTTTGAGTGGCCCCTCAATGTTTTGGAAACGGGTGGAGGACTTTGTCTTCATTAGAATGGGCCCCCCTGCGATGCTGAGGCAGTTTGGACTCCACTCTTAGAAGGCCTAGAGTGATAGTGATTTCACTGATCCTAGACCCGTAGTGGACTCTGTGCATTAGCATCCCATGGGCGAACTGTTGTTATGTCAAAAAGATTTAGGTTAGCCAATCCAACCAAAAAATGTATTAATCTGTCACCTAAATGTTACATCAGTGTTAGTAGATCTCTGTCCTAGGGTAGATATGCTTTTTTAAACTTAGGAAACAAACAAAAGTTAGGATGAGGATTAAATAAAAAATCTGAATTATTACAAACGTCTGCAGCTTCGGTTCGACTGCCCCTTACATTTGAGTGGCCCCTCAATGTTTTGGAAACGGGTGGAGGATTTTGTCTTCATTAGAATGGGCCCCCTGCGATGCTGAGGCAGTTTGGACTCCACTCTTAGAAGGCCTAGAGTGATGATGATTTCACTGATCCTAGACTCGGGGTAAACTCTGTGCATTAGCATCCCATGGGCGAACTGTTGTTATGTCAAAAAGATTTAGGGAGGCCAATCCAAACAAAAAATGTATTAATCTGTCACCTAAATGTTACATCAGTATTAGTAGAACTCTGTACTAGGGTAAATATGCTTTTTTAAACTTAGGAAAGAAACAAAAGTTAGGATGAGGATTAAATACAAATTCAGGATGAAGACAACCGTCTGCAGCTTCGGCTCGACTGCCCCTTTCTTTTGAGTGGCCCCTCAATGTTTTGGAAACGGGTGGAGGACTTTGTCTTCATTATAATGGGCCCCCCTGCGATGCTGAGGCAGTTTGGACTCCACTCTTAGAAGGCCTAGAGTGATAGTGATTTCACTGATCCTAGACCCGTAGTGGACTCTGTGCATTAGCATCCCATGGGCGAACTGTTGTTATGTCAAAAAGATTTAGGTTAGCCAATCCAACCAAAAAATGTATTAATCTGTCACCTAAATGTTACATCAGTGTTAGTAGATCTCTGTCCTAGGGTAGATATGCTTTTTTAAACTTAGGAAACAAACAAAAGTTAGGATGAGGATTAAATAAAAAATCTGAATTATTACAAACGTCTGTAGCTTCGGTTCGACTGCCCCTTACATTTGAGTGGCCCCTCAATGTTTTGGAAACGGGTGGAGGACTTTGTCTTCATTAGAATGGGCCCCCTGCGATGCTGAGGCAGTTTGGACTCCACTCTTAGAAGGCCTAGAGTGATGATGATTTCACTGATCCTAGACTCGGGGTAAACTCTGTGCATTAGCATCCCATGGGCGAACTGTTGTTATGTCAAAAAGATTTAGGGAGGCCAATCCAAACAAAAAATGTATTAATCTGTCACCTAAATGTTACATCAGTATTAGTAGAACTCTGTACTAGGGTAAATATGCTTTTTTAAACTTAGGAAAGAAACAAAAGTTAGGATGAGGATTAAATAAAAATTCAGGATGAAGACAACCGTCTGCAGCTTCGGCTCGACTGCCCCTTTCTTTTGAGTGGCCCCTCAATGTTTTGGAAACGGGTGGAGGACTTTGTCTTCATTAGAATGGGCCCCCCTGCGATGCTGAGGCAGTTTGGACTCCACTCTTAGAAGGCCTAGAGTGATAGTGATTTCACTGATCCTAGACCCGTAGTGGACTCTGCGCATTAGCATCCCATTGGCAAACTGTTGTTATGTCAAAAAGATTTAGGTTAGCCAATCCAAATAAAAAATGTATTAATCTGTCACCTAAATGTTATATCAGTGTTAGTAGATCTCTGTCCTAGGGTAAATATGCTTTTTTTAAATTTAGGAAACAAACAAAAGTTAGGATGAGGATTAAATAAAAAATCTGAATTATTACAAACGCCTGCAGCTTCGGTTCGACTGCCCCTTACATTTGAGTGGCCCCTCAATGTTTTGGAAACGGGTGGAGGACTTTGTCTTCATTAGAATGGGCCCCCTGCGATGCTGAGGCAGTTTGGACTCCACTCTTAGAAGGCCTAGAGTGATGATGATTTCACTGATCCTAGACACGGGGTAAACTCTGTGCATTAGCATCCCATGGGCGAACTGTTGTTATGTCAAAAAGATTTAGGGAGGCCAATCCAAATAAAAAATTGATTAATCTGTCAACTAAATGTTACATTAGTATTAGTAGAACTCTGTACTAGGGTAAATATGCTTTTTTAAACTTAGGAAAGAAACAAAAGTTAGGATGAGGATTAAATACAAATTCAGGATGAAGACAACCGTCTCCAGCTTCGGCTCGACTGCCCCTTTCTTTTGAGTGGCCCCTCAATGTTTGGAAACGGGTGGAGGACATTGTCTTCATTAGAATGGGCCCCCCTGCGATGCTGAGGCAGTTTGGACTCCACTCTTAGAAGGCCTAGAGTGATGATGATTTCACTGATCCTGGACCCGGGGTAAACTCTGTGCATTAGCATCCCATGGGCGAACTGTTGTTATGTCAAAAAGATTTAGGGAGGCCAATCCAAATAAAAAATTTATTAATCTGTCAACTAAATGTTACATCAGTATTAGTAGAACTCTGTACTAGGGTAAATATGCTTTTTTAAACTTAGGAAAGAAACAAAAGTTAGGATGAGGATTAAATACAAATTCAGGATGAAGACAACCGTCTCCAGCTTCGGCTCGACTGCCCTTTTCTTTTGAGTGGCCCCTCAATGTTTTGGAAACGGGTGGAGGACTTTGTCTTCATTAGAATGGGCCCCCCTGCGATGCTGAGGCAGTTTGGACTCCACTCTTAGAAGGCCTAGAGTGATAGTGATTTCACTGATCCTAGACTCGGGGTAAACTCTGTGCATTAGCATCCCATGGGCGAACTGTTGTTATGTCAAAAAGATTTAGGTTAGCCAATCCATCCAAAAAATGTATTAATCTGTCACCTAAATGTTACATCAGTGTTAGTAGATCTCTGTCCTAGGGTAAATATGCTTTTTTAAATTTAGGAAACAAACAAAAGTTAGGATGAGGATTAAATAAAAAATCTGAATTATTACAAACGCCTGCAGCTTCGGTTCGACTGTCCCTTACATTTGAGTGGCCCCTCAATGTTTTGGAAACGGGTGGAGGACTTTGTCTTCATTAGAATGGGCCCCCTGCGATGCTGAGGCAGTTTGGACTCCACTCTTAGAAGGCCTAGAGTGATGATGATTTCACTGATCCTGGACCCGGGGTAAACTCTGTGCATTAGCATCCCATGGGCGAACTGTTGTTATGTCAAAAAGATTTAGGGAGGCCAATCCAAATAAAAAATTGATTCATCTGTCAACTAAATGTTACATCAGTATTAGTAGAACTCTGTACTAGGGTAAATATGCTTTTTTAAACTTAGGAAAGAAACAAAAGTTAGGATGAGGATTAAATAAAAATTCAGGATGAAGACAACCGTCTGCAGCTTCGGCTCGACTGCCCCTTTCTTTTTAGTGGCCCCTCAATGTTTTGGAAACGGGTGGAGGACTTTGTCTTCATTAGAATGGGCCCCCCTGCGATGCTGAGGCAGTTTGGACTCCACTCTTAGAAGGCCTAGAGTGATAGTGATTTCACTGATCCTAGACCCGTAGTGGACTCTGTGCATTAGCATCCCATGGGCGAACTGTTGTTATGTCAAAAAGATTTAGGTTAGCCAATCCAACCAAAAAATGTATTAATCTGTCACCTAAATGTTACATCAGTATTAGTAGAACTCTGTACTAGGGTAAATATGCTTTTTTAAACTTAGGAAAGAAACAAAAGTTAGGATGAGGATTAAATACAAATTCAGGATGAAGACAACCGTCTCCAGCTTCGGCTCGACTGCCCCTTTCTTTTGAGTGGCCCCTCAATGTTTTGGAAATGGGTGGAGGACATTGTCTTCATTAGAATGGGCCCCCCTGCGATGCTGAGGCAGTTTGGACTCCACTCTTAGAAGGCCTAGAGTGATGATGATTTCACTGATCCTGGACCCGGGGTAAACTCTGTGCATTAGCATCCCATGGGCGAACTGTTGTTATGTCAAAAAGATTTAGGGAGGCCAATCCAAATAAAAAATTTATTAATCTGTCAACTAAATGTTACATCAGTATTAGTAGAACTCTGTACTAGGGTAAATATGCTTTTTTAAACTTAGGAAAGAAACAAAAGTTAGGATGAGGATTAAATACAAATTCAGGATGAAGACAACCGTCTCCAGCTTCGGCTCGACTGCCCTTTTCTTTTGAGTGGCCCCTCAATGTTTTGGAAACGGGTGGAGGACTTTGTCTTCATTAGAATGGGCCCCCCTGCGATGCTGAGGCAGTTTGGACTCCACTCTTAGAAGGCCTAGAGTGATAGTGATTTCACTGATCCTAGACCCGTAGTGGACTCTGTGCATTAGCATCCCATGGGCGAACTGTTGTTATGTCAAAAAGATTTAGGTTAGCCAATCCAACCAAAAAATGTATTAATCTGTCACCTAAATGTTACATCAGTGTTAGTAGATCTCTGTCCTAGGGTAAATATGCTTTTTTAAATTTAGGAAACAAAAAAAAGTTAGGATGAGGATTAAATAAAAAATCTGAATTATTACAAACGCCTGCAGCTTCGGTTCGACTGCCCCTTACATTTGAGTGGCCCCTCAATGTTTTGGAAACGGGTGGAGGAATTTGTCTTCATTAGAATGGGCCCCCTGTGATGCTGAGGCAGTTTGGACTCCACTCTTAGAAGGCCTAGAGTGATGATGATTTCACTGATCCTAGACTCGGGGTAAACTCTGTGCATTAGCATCCCATGGGCGAACTGTTGTTATGTCAAAAAGATTTAGGGAGGCCAATCCAAACAGAAAATGTATTAATCTGTCACCTAAATGTTACATCAGTATTAGTAGAACTCTGTACTAGGGTAAATATGCTTTTTTAAACTTAGGAAAGAAACAAAAGTTAGGATGAGGATTAAATACAAATTCAGGATGAAGACAACCGTCTGCAGCTTCGGCTCGACTGCCCCTTTCTTTTGAGTGGCCCCTCAATGTTTTGGAAACGGGTGGAGGACTTTGTCTTCATTATAATGGGCCCCCCTGCGATGCTGAGGCAGTTTGGACTCCACTCTTAGAAGGCCTAGAGTGATAGTGATTTCACTGATCCTAGACCCGTAGTGGACTCTGTGCATTAGCATCCCATGGGCGAACTGTTGTTATGTCAAAAAGATTTAGGTTAGCAAATCCAACCAAAAAATGTATTAATCTGTCACCTAAATGTTACATCAGTGTTAGTAGATCTCTGTCCTAGGGTAGATATGCTTTTTTAAACTTAGGAAACAAACAAAAGTTAGGATGAGGATTAAATAAAAAATCTGAATTATTACAAACGTCTGCAGCTTCGGTTCGACTGCCCCTTACATTTGAGTGGCCCCTCAATGTTTTGGAAACGGGTGGAGGACTTTGTCTTCATTAGAATGGGCCCCCTGCGATGCTGAGGCAGTTTGGACTCCACTCTTAGAAGGCCTAGAGTGATGATGATTTCACTGATCCTAGACTCGGGGTAAACTCTGTGCATTAGCATCCCATGGGCGAACTGTTGTTATGTCAAAAAGATTTAGGGAGGCCAATCCAATCAAAAAATTTATTAATCTGTCACCTAAATGTTACATCAGTATTAGTAGAACTCTGTACTAGGGTAAATATGCTTTTTTAAACTTAGGAAAGAAACAAAAGTTAGGATGAGGATTAAATACAAATTCAGGATGAAGACAACCGTCTGCAGCTTCGGCTCGACTGCCCCTTTCTTTTGAGTGGCCCCTCAATGTTTTGGAAACGGGTTGAGGACTTTGTCTTCATTATAATGGGCCCCCCTGCGATGCTGAGGCAGTTTGGACTCCACTCTTAGAAGGCCTAGAGTGATAGTGATTTCACTGATCCTAGACCCGTAGTGGACTCTGTTCATTAGCATCCCATGGGCGAACTGTTGTTATGTCAAAAAGATTTAGGGAGGCCAATCCAAACAAAAAATGTATTAATCTGTCACCTAAATGTTACATCAGTATTAGTAGAACTCTGTACTAGGGTAAATATGCTTTTTTAAACTTAGGAAAGAAACAAAAGTTAGGATGAGGATTAAATACAAATTCAGGATGAAGACAACCGTCTGCAGCTTCGGCTCGACTGCCCCTTTCTTTTGAGTGGCCCCTCAATGTTTTGGAAACGGGTGGAGGACTTTGTCTTCATTATAATGGGCCCCCCTGCGATGCTGAGGCAGTTTGGACTCCACTCTTAGAAGGCCTAGAGTGATAGTGATTTCACTGATCCTAGACCCGTAGTGGACTCTGTGCATTAGCATCCCATGGGCGAACTGTTGTTATGTCAAAAAGATTTAGGTTAGCCAATCCAACCAAAAAATGTATTAATCTGTCACCTAAATGTTACATCAGTGTTAGTAGATCTCTGTCCTAGGGTAGATATGCTTTTTTAAACTTAGGAAACAAACAAAAGTTAGGATGAGGATTAAATAAAAAATCTGAATTATTACAAACGTCTGCAGCTTCGGTTCGACTGCCCCTTACATTTGAGTGGCCCCTCAATGTTTTGGAAACGGGTGGAGGACTTTGTCTTCATTAGAATGGGCCCCCTGCGATGCTGAGGCAGTTTGGACTCCACTCTTAGAAGGCCTAGAGTGATGATGATTTCACTGATCCTAGACTCGGGGTAAACTCTGTGCATTAGCATCCCATGGGCGAACTGTTGTTATGTCAAAAAGATTTAGGGAGGCCAATCCAAACAAAAAATGTATTAATCTGTCACCTAAATGTTACATCAGTATTAGTAGAACTCTGTACTAGGGTAAATATGCTTTTTTAAACTTAGGAAAGAAACAAAAGTTAGGATGAGGATTAAATAAAAATTCAGGATGAAGACAACCGTCTGCAGCTTCGGCTCGACTGCCCCTTTCTTTTGAGTGGCCCCTCAATGTTTTGGAAACGGGTGGAGGACTTTGTCTTCATTAGAATGGGCCCCCCTGCGATGCTGAGGCAGTTTGGACTCCACTCTTAGAAGGCCTAGAGTGATAGTGATTTCACTGATCCTAGACCCGTAGTGGACTCTGCGCATTAGCATCCCATTGGCAAACTGTTGTTATGTCAAAAAGATTTAGGTTAGCCAATCCAAATAAAAAATGTATTAATCTGTCACCTAAATGTTACATCAGTGTTAGTAGATCTCTGTCCTAGGGTAAATATGCTTTTTTTAAATTTAGGAAACAAACAAAAGTTAGGATGAGGATTAAATAAAAAATCTGAATTATTACAAACGCCTGCAGCTTCGGTTCGACTGCCCCTTACATTTGAGTGGCCCCTCAATGTTTTGGAAACGGGTGGAGGACTTTGTCTTCATTAGAATGGGCCCCCTGCGATGCTGAGGCAGTTTGGACTCCACTCTTAGAAGGCCTAGAGTGATGATGATTTCACTGATCCTAGACTCGGGGTAAACTCTGTGCATTAGCATCCCATGGGCGAACTGTTGTTATGTCAAAAAGATTTAGGGAGGCCAATCCAAACAAAAAATTGATTAATCTGTCAACTAAATGTTACATCAGTATTAGTAGAACTCTGTACTAGGGTAAATATGCTTTTTTAAACTTAGGAAAGAAACAAAAGTTAGGATGAGGATTAAATACAAATTCAGGATGAAGACAACCGTCTGCAGCTTCGGCTCGACTGCCCCTTTCTTTTGAGTGGCCCCTCAATGTTTTGGAAATGGGTGGAGGACATTGTCTTCATTAGAATGGGCCCCCCTGCGATGCTGAGGCAGTTTGGACTCCACTCTTAGAAGGCCTAGAGTGATAGTGATTTCACTGATCCTAGACCCGTAGTGGACTCTGTGCATTAGCATCCCATGGGCGAACTGTTGTTATGTCAAAAAGATTTAGGTTAGCCAATCCATCCAAAAAATTTATTAATCTGTCACCTAAATGTTACATCAGTGTTAGTAGATCTCTGTCCTAGGGTAAATATGCTTTTTTAAATTTAGGAAACAAACAAAAGTTAGGATGAGGATTAAATAAAAAATCTGAATTATTACAAACGCCTACAGCTTCGGTTCGACTGCCCCTTACATTTGAGTGGCCCCTCAATGTTTTGGAAACGGGTGGAGGACTTTGTCTTCATTAGAATGGGCCCCCTGCGATGCTGAGGCAGTTTGGACTCCACTCTTAGAAGGCCTAGAGTGATGATGATTTCACTGATCCTAGACTCGGGGTAAACTCTGTGCATTAGCATCCCATGGGCGAACTGTTGTTATGTCAAAAAGATTTAGGGAGGCCAATCCAAACAAAAAATGTATTAATCTGTCACCTAAATGTTACATCAGTATTAGTACAACTCTGTACTAGGGTAAATATGCTTTTTTAAACTTAGGAAAGAAACAAAAGTTAGGATGAGGATTAAATACAAATTCAGGATGAAGACAACCGTCTGCAGCTTCGGCTCGACTGCCCCTTTCTTTTGAGTGGCCCCTCAATGTTTTGGAAACGGGTGGAGGACATTGTCTTCATTAGAATGGCCCCCCCTGCGATGCTGAGGCAGTTTGGACTCCACTCTTAGAAGGCCTAGAGTGATAGTGATTTCACTGATCCTAGACCCATAGTGGACTCTGCGCATTAGCATCCCATTGGCAAATTGTTGTTATGTCAAAAAGATTTAGGTTAGCCAATCCAAATAAAAAATTTATTAATCTGTCACCTAAATGTTACATCAGTGTTAGTAGATCTCTGTCCTAGGGTAAATATGCTTTTTTTAAATTTAGGAAACAAACAAAAGTTAGGATGAGGATTAAATAAAAAATCTGAATTATTACAAACGCCTGCAGCTTCGGTTCGACTGCCCCTTACATTTGAGTGGCCCCTCAATGTTTTGGAAACGGGTGGAGGACTTTGTCTTCATTAGAATGGGCCCCCTGCGATGCTGAGGCAGTTTGGACTCCACTCTTAGAAGGCCTAGAGTAATGATGATTTCACTGATCCTAGACACGGGGTAAACTCTGTGCATTAGCATCCCATGGGCGAACTGTTGTTATGTCAAAAAGATTTAGGGAGGCCAATCCAAATAAAAAATTGATTAATCTGTCAACTAAATGTTACATCAGTATTAGTAGAACTCTGTACTAGGGTAAATATGCTTTTTTAAACTTAGGAAAGAAACAAAAGTTAGGATGAGGATTAAATACAAATTCAGGATGAAGACAACCGTCTGCAGCTTCGGCTCGACTGCCCCTTTCTTTTGAGTGGCCCCTCAATGTTTTGGAAACGGGTGGAGGACATTGTCTTCATTAGAATGGGCCCCCCTGCGATGCTGAGGCAGTTTGGACTCCACTCTTAGAAGGCCTAGAGTGATAGTGATTTCACTGATCCTAGACCCGTAGTGGACTCTGTGCATTAGCATCCCATGGGCGAACTGTTGTTATGTCAAAAAGATTTAGGTTAGCCAATCCAACCAAAAAATGTATTAATCTGTCACCTAAATGTTACATCAGTATTAGTAGAACTCTGTACTAGGGTAAATATGCTTTTTTAAACTTAGGAAAGAAACAAAAGTTAGGATGAGGATTAAATACAAATTCAGGATGAAGACAACCGTCTCCAGCTTCGGCTCGACTGCCCCTTTCTTTTGAGTGGCCCCTCAATGTTTTGGAAATGGGTGGAGGACATTGTCTTCATTAGAATGGGCCCCCCTGCGATGCTGAGGCAGTTTGGACTCCACTCTTAGAAGGCCTAGAGTGATGATGATTTCACTGATCCTGGACCCGGGGTAAACTCTGTGCATTAGCATCCCATGGGCGAACTGTTGTTATGTCAAAAAGATTTAGGGAGGCCAATCCAAATAAAAAATTTATTAATCTGTCAACTAAATGTTACATCAGTATTAGTAGAACTCTGTACTAGGGTAAATATGCTTTTTTAAACTTAGGAAAGAAACAAAAGTTAGGATGAGGATTAAATACAAATTCAGGATGAAGACAACCGTCTCCAGCTTCGGCTCGACTGCCCTTTTCTTTTGAGTGGCCCCTCAATGTTTTGGAAACGGGTGGAGGACTTTGTCTTCATTAGAATGGGCCCCCCTGCGATGCTGAGGCAGTTTGGACTCCACTCTTAGAAGGCCTAGAGTGATAGTGATTTCACTGATCCTAGACCCGTAGTGGACTCTGTGCATTAGCATCCCATGGGCGAACTGTTGTTATGTCAAAAAGATTTAGGTTAGCCAATCCAACCAAAAAATGTATTAATCTGTCACCTAAATGTTACATCAGTGTTAGTAGATCTCTGTCCTAGGGTAAATATGCTTTTTTAAATTTAGGAAACAAAAAAAAGTTAGGATGAGGATTAAATAAAAAATCTGAATTATTACAAACGCCTGCAGCTTCGGTTCGACTGCCCCTTACATTTGAGTGGCCCCTCAATGTTTTGGAAACGGGTGGAGGAATTTGTCTTCATTAGAATGGGCCCCCTGTGATGCTGAGGCAGTTTGGACTCCACTCTTAGAAGGCCTAGAGTGATGATGATTTCACTGATCCTAGACTCGGGGTAAACTCTGTGCATTAGCATCCCATGGGCGAACTGTTGTTATGTCAAAAAGATTTAGGGAGGCCAATCCAAACAGAAAATGTATTAATCTGTCACCTAAATGTTACATCAGTATTAGTAGAACTCTGTACTAGGGTAAATATGCTTTTTTAAACTTAGGAAAGAAACAAAAGTTAGGATGAGGATTAAATACAAATTCAGGATGAAGACAACCGTCTGCAGCTTCGGCTCGACTGCCCCTTTCTTTTGAGTGGCCCCTCAATGTTTTGGAAACGGGTGGAGGACTTTGTCTTCATTATAATGGGCCCCCCTGCGATGCTGAGGCAGTTTGGACTCCACTCTTAGAAGGCCTAGAGTGATAGTGATTTCACTGATCCTAGACCCGTAGTGGACTCTGTGCATTAGCATCCCATGGGCGAACTGTTGTTATGTCAAAAAGATTTAGGTTAGCAAATCCAACCAAAAAATGTATTAATCTGTCACCTAAATGTTACATCAGTGTTAGTAGATCTCTGTCCTAGGGTAGATATGCTTTTTTAAACTTAGGAAACAAACAAAAGTTAGGATGAGGATTAAATAAAAAATCTGAATTATTACAAACGTCTGCAGCTTCGGTTCGACTGCCCCTTACATTTGAGTGGCCCCTCAATGTTTTGGAAACGGGTGGAGGACTTTGTCTTCATTAGAATGGGCCCCCTGCGATGCTGAGGCAGTTTGGACTCCACTCTTAGAAGGCCTAGAGTGATGATGATTTCACTGATCCTAGACTCGGGGTAAACTCTGTGCATTAGCATCCCATGGGCGAACTGTTGTTATGTCAAAAAGATTTAGGGAGGCCAATCCAATCAAAAAATGTATTAATCTGTCACCTAAATGTTACATCAGTATTAGTAGAACTCTGTACTAGGGTAAATATGCTTTTTTAAACTTAGGAAAGAAACAAAAGTTAGGATGAGGATTAAATACAAATTCAGGATGAAGACAACCGTCTGCAGCTTCGGCTCGACTGCCCCTTTCTTTTGAGTGGCCCCTCAATGTTTTGGAAACGGGTTGAGGACTTTGTCTTCATTATAATGGGCCCCCCTGCGATGCTGAGGCAGTTTGGACTCCACTCTTAGAAGGCCTAGAGTGATAGTGATTTCACTGATCCTAGACCCGTAGTGGACTCTGTTCATTAGCATCCCATGGGCGAACTGTTGTTATGTCAAAAAGATTTAGGGAGGCCAATCCAAACAAAAAATGTATTAATCTGTCACCTAAATGTTACATCAGTATTAGTAGAACTCTGTACTAGGGTAAATATGCTTTTTTAAACTTAGGAAAGAAACAAAAGTTAGGATGAGGATTAAATACAAATTCAGGATGAAGACAACCGTCTGCAGCTTCGGCTCGACTGCCCCTTTCTTTTGAGTGGCCCCTCAATGTTTTGGAAACGGGTGGAGGACTTTGTCTTCATTATAATGGGCCCCCCTGCGATGCTGAGGCAGTTTGGACTCCACTCTTAGAAGGCCTAGAGTGATAGTGATTTCACTGATCCTAGACCCGTAGTGGACTCTGTGCATTAGCATCCCATGGGCGAACTGTTGTTATGTCAAAAAGATTTAGGTTAGCCAATCCAACCAAAAAATGTATTAATCTGTCACCTAAATGTTACATCAGTGTTAGTAGATCTCTGTCCTAGGGTAGATATGCTTTTTTAAACTTAGGAAACAAACAAAAGTTAGGATGAGGATTAAATAAAAAATCTGAATTATTACAAACGTCTGCAGCTTCGGTTCGACTGCCCCTTACATTTGAGTGGCCCCTCAATGTTTTGGAAACGGGTGGAGGACTTTGTCTTCATTAGAATGGGCCCCCTGCGATGCTGAGGCACTTTGGACTCCACTCTTAGAAGGCCTAGAGTGATGATGATTTCACTGATCCTAGACTCGGGGTAAACTCTGTGCATTAGCATCCCATGGGCGAACTGTTGTTATGTCAAAAAGATTTAGGGAGGCCAATCCAAACAAAAAATGTATTAATCTGTCACCTAAATGTTACATCAGTATTAGTAGAACTCTGTACTAGGGTAAATATGCTTTTTTAAACTTAGGAAAGAAACAAAAGTTAGGATGAGGATTAAATAAAAATTCAGGATGAAGACAACCGTCTGCAGCTTCGGCTCGACTGCCCCTTTCTTTTGAGTGGCCCCTCAATGTTTTGGAAACGGGTGGAGGACTTTGTCTTCATTAGAATGGGCCCCCCTGCGATGCTGAGGCAGTTTGGACTCCACTCTTAGAAGGCCTAGAGTGATAGTGATTTCACTGATCCTAGACCCGTAGTGGACTCTGCGCATTAGCATCCCATTGGCAAACTGTTGTTATGTCAAAAAGATTTAGGTTAGCCAATCCAAATAAAAAATGTATTAATCTGTCACCTAAATGTTACATCAGTGTTAGTAGATCTCTGTCCTAGGGTAAATATGCTTTTTTTAAATTTAGGAAACAAACAAAAGTTAGGATGAGGATTAAATAAAAAATCTGAATTATTACAAACGCCTGCAGCTTCGGTTCGACTGCCCCTTACATTTGAGTGGCCCCTCAATGTTTTGGAAACGGGTGGAGGACTTTGTCTTCATTAGAATGGGCCCCCTGCGATGCTGAGGCAGTTTGGACTCCACTCTTAGAAGGCCTAGAGTGATGATGATTTCACTGATCCTAGACTCGGGGTAAACTCTGTGCATTAGCATCCCATGGGCGAACTGTTGTTATGTCAAAAAGATTTAGGGAGGCCAATCCAAACAAAAAATTGATTAATCTGTCAACTAAATGTTACATCAGTATTAGTAGAACTCTGTACTAGGGTAAATATGCTTTTTTAAACTTAGGAAAGAAACAAAAGTTAGGATGAGGATTAAATACAAATTCAGGATGAAGACAACCGTCTGCAGCTTCGGCTCGACTGCCCCTTTCTTTTGAGTGGCCCCTCAATGTTTTGGAAATGGGTGGAGGACATTGTCTTCATTAGAATGGGCCCCCCTGCGATGCTGAGGCAGTTTGGACTCCACTCTTAGAAGGCCTAGAGTGATAGTGATTTCACTGATCCTAGACCCGTAGTGGACTCTGTGCATTAGCATCCCATGGGCGAACTGTTGTTATGTCAAAAAGATTTAGGTTAGCCAATCCATCCAAAAAATTTATTAATCTGTCACCTAAATGTTACATCAGTGTTAGTAGATCTCTGTCCTAGGGTAAATATGCTTTTTTAAATTTAGGAAACAAACAAAAGTTAGGATGAGGATTAAATAAAAAATCTGAATTATTACAAACGCCTACAGCTTCGGTTCGACTGCCCCTTACATTTGAGTGGCCCCTCAATGTTTTGGAAACGGGTGGAGGACTTTGTCTTCATTAGAATGGGCCCCCTGCGATGCTGAGGCAGTTTGGACTCCACTCTTAGAAGGCCTAGAGTGATGATGATTTCACTGATCCTAGACTCGGGGTAAACTCTGTGCATTAGCATCCCATGGGCGAACTGTTGTTATGTCAAAAAGATTTAGGGAGGCCAATCCAAACAAAAAATGTATTAATCTGTCACCTAAATGTTACATCAGTATTAGTACAACTCTGTACTAGGGTAAATATGCTTTTTTAAACTTAGGAAAGAAACAAAAGTTAGGATGAGGATTAAATACAAATTCAGGATGAAGACAACCGTCTGCAGCTTCGGCTCGACTGCCCCTTTCTTTTGAGTGGCCCCTCAATGTTTTGGAAACGGGTGGAGGACATTGTCTTCATTAGAATGGCCCCCCCTGCGATGCTGAGGCAGTTTGGACTCCACTCTTAGAAGGCCTAGAGTGATAGTGATTTCACTGATCCTAGACCCATAGTGGACTCTGCGCATTAGCATCCCATTGGCAAATTGTTGTTATGTCAAAAAGATTTAGGTTAGCCAATCCAAATAAAAAATTTATTAATCTGTCACCTAAATGTTACATCAGTGTTAGTAGATCTCTGTCCTAGGGTAAATATGCTTTTTTTAAATTTAGGAAACAAACAAAAGTTAGGATGAGGATTAAATAAAAAATCTGAATTATTACAAACGCCTGCAGCTTCGGTTCGACTGCCCCTTACATTTGAGTGGCCCCTCAATGTTTTGGAAACGGGTGGAGGACTTTGTCTTCATTAGAATGGGCCCCCTGCGATGCTGAGGCAGTTTGGACTCCACTCTTAGAAGGCCTAGAGTGATGATGATTTCACTGATCCTAGACTCGGGGTAAACTCTGTGCATTAGCATCCCATGGGCGAACTGTTGTTATGTCAAAAAGATTTAGGGAGGCCAATCCAAACAAAAAATTGATTAATCTGTCAACTAAATGTTACATCAGTATTAGTAGAACTCTGTACTAGAGTAAATATGCTTTTTTAAACTTAGGAAAGAAACAAAAGTTAGGATGAGGATTAAATACAAATTCAGGATGAAGACAACCGTCTGCAGCTTCGGCTCGACTGCCCCTTTCTTTTGAGTGGCCCCTCAATGTTTTGGAAACGGGTGGAGGACATTGTCTTCATTAGAATGGGCCCCCCTGCGATGCTGAGGCAGTTTGGACTCCACTCTTAGAAGGCCTAGAGTGATAGTGATTTCACTGATCCTAGACCCGTAGTGGACTCTGTGCATTAGCATCCCATGGGCGAACTGTTGTTATGTCAAAAAGATTTAGGTTAGCCAATCCAACCAAAAAATGTATTAATCTGTCACCTAAATGTTACATCAGTGTTAGTAGATCTCTGTCCTAGGGTAAATATGCTTCTTTAAATTTAGGAAACAAACAAAAGTTAAGATGAGGATTAAATAAAAAATCTGAATTATTACAAACGCCTGCAGCTTCGGTTCGACTGCCCCTTACATTTGAGTGGCCCCTCAATGTTTTGGAAACGGGTGGAGGACTTTGTCTTCATTAGAATGGGCCCCCTGCGATGCTGAGGCAGTTTGGACTCCACTCTTAGAAGGCCTAGAGTGATGATGATTTCACTGATCCTAGACTCGGGGTAAACTCTGTGCATTAGCATCCCATGGGCGAACTGTTGTTATGTCAAAAAGATTTAGGGAGGCCAATCCAAACAAAAAATTGATTAATCTGTCAACTAAATGTTACATCAGTATTAGTAGAACTCTGTACTAGAGTAAATATGCTTTTTTAAACTTAGGAAAGAAACAAAAGTTAGGATGAGGATTAAATACAAATTCAGGATGAAGACAACCGTCTGCAGCTTCGGCTCGACTGCCCCTTTCTTTTGAGTGGCCCCTCAATGTTTTGGAAACGGGTGGAGGACATTGTCTTCATTAGAATGGGCCCCCCTGCGATGCTGAGGCAGTTTGGACTCCACTCTTAGAAGGCCTAGAGTGATAGTGATTTCACTGATCCTAGACCCGTAGTGGACTCTGTGCATTAGCATCCCATGGGCGAACTGTTGTTATGTCAAAAAGATTTAGGTTAGCCAATCCAACCAAAAAATGTATTAATCTGTCACCTAAATGTTACATCAGTGTTAGTAGATCTCTGTCCTAGGGTAAATATGCTTCTTTAAATTTAGGAAACAAACAAAAGTTAAGATGAGGATTAAATAAAAAATCTGAATTATTACAAACGCCTGCAGCTTCGGTTCGACTGCCCCTTACATTTGAGTGGCCCCTCAATGTTTTGGAAACGGGTGGAGGACTTTGTCTTCATTAGAATGGGCCCCCTGCGATGCTGAGGCAGTTTGGACTCCACTCTTAGAAGGCCTAGAGTGATGATGATTTCACTGATCCTAGACTCGGGGTAAACTCTGTGCATTAGCATCCCATGGGCGAACTGTTGTTATGTCAAAAAGATTTAGGGAGGCCAATCCAAACAAAAAATGTATTAATCTGTCACCTAAATGTTACATCAGTGTTAGTAGATCTCTGTCCTAGGGTAAATATGCTTTTTTTAAATTTAGGAAACAAACAAAAGTTAGGATGAGGATTAAATAAAAAATCTGAATTATTACAAACGCCTGCAGCTTCGGTTCGACTGCCCCTTACATTTGAGTGGCCCCTCAATGTTTTGGAAACGGGTGGAGGACTTTGTCTTCATTAGAATGGGCCCCCTGCGATGCTGAGGCAGTTTGGACTCCACTCTTAGAAGGCCTAGAGTAATGATGATTTCACTGATCCTAGACACGGGGTAAACTCTGTGCATTAGCATCCCATGGGCGAACTGTTGTTATGTCAAAAAGATTTAGGGAGGCCAATCCAAATAAAAAATTGATTAATCTGTCAACTAAATGTTACATCAGTATTAGTAGAACTCTGTACTAGGGTAAATATGCTTTTTTAAACTTAGGAAAGAAACAAAAGTTAGGATGAGGATTAAATACAAATTCAGGATGAAGACAACCGTCTGCAGCTTCGGCTCGACTGCCCCTTTCTTTTGAGTGGCCCCTCAATGTTTTGGAAACGGGTGGAGGACATTGTCTTCATTAGAATGGGCCCCCCTGCGATGCTGAGGCAGTTTGGACTCCACTCTTAGAAGGCCTAGAGTGATAGTGATTTCACTGATCCTAGACCCGTAGTGGACTCTGTGCATTAGCATCCCATGGGCGAACTGTTGTTATGTCAAAAAGATTTAGCTTAGCCAATCCAACCAAAAAATGTATTAATCTGTCACCTAAATGTAACATCAGTGTTAGTAGATCTCTGTCCTAGGGTAAATATGCTTTTTTAAATTTAGGAAACAAACAAAAGTTAGGATGAGGATTAAATAAAAAATCTGAATTATTACAAACGCCTGCAGCTTCGGTTCGACTGCCCCTTACATTTGAGTGGCCCCTCAATGTTTTGGAAACGGGTGGAGGACTTTGTCTTCATTAGAATGGGCCCCCTGCGATGCTGAGGCAGTTTGGACTCCACTCTTAGAAGGCCTAGAGTGATGATGATTTCACTGATCCTAGACTCGGGGTAAACTCTGTGCATTAGCATCCCATGGGCGAACTGTTGTTATGTCAAAAAGATTTAGGTTAGCCAATCCAACCAAAAAATGTATTAATCTGTCACCTAAATGTAACATCAGTGTTAGTAGATCTCTGTCCTAGGGTAAATATGCTTTTTTAAACTTAGGAAACAAACATAAGTTAGGATGAGAATTAAATAAAAAATCTGAATTATTACAAACGCCTGCAGCTTCGGTTCGACTGCCCCTTACATTTGAGTGGCCCCTCAATGTTTTGGAAACGGGTGGAGGACTTTGTCTTCATTAGAATGGGCCCCCTGCGATGCTGAGGCAGTTTGGACTCCACTCTTAGAAGGCCTAGAGTGATGATGATTTCACTGATCCTAGACTCGGGGTAAACTCTGTGCATTAGCATCCCATGGGCGAACTGTTGTTATGTCAAAAAGATTTAGGGAGGCCAATCCAAACAAAAAATGTATTAATCTGTCACCTAAATGTTACATCAGTATTAGTAGAACTCTGTACTAGGGTAAATATGCTTTTTTAAACTTAGGAAAGAAACAAAAGTTAGGATGAGGATTAAATACAAATTCAGGATGAAGACAACCGTCTGCAGCTTCGGCTCGACTGCCCCTTTCTTTTGAGTGGCCCCTCAATGTTTTGGAAACGGGTGGAGGACTTTGTCTTCATTATAATGGGCCCCCCTGCGATGCTGAGGCAGTTTGGACTCCACTCTTAGAAGGCCTAGAGTGATAGTGATTTCACTGATCCTAGACCCGTAGTGGACTCTGTTCATTAGCATCCCATGGGCGAACTGTTGTTATGTCAAAAAGATTTAGGGAGGCCAATCCAAACAAAAAATGTATTAATCTGTCACCTAAATGTTACATCAGTATTAGTAGAACTCTGTACTAGGGTAAATATGCTTTTTTAAACTTAGGAAAGAAACAAAAGTTAGGATGAGGATTAAATACAAATTCAGGATGAAGACAACCGTCTGCAGCTTCGGCTCGACTGCCCCTTTCTTTTGAGTGGCCCCTCAATGTTTTGGAAACGGGTGGAGGACTTTGTCTTCATTATAATGGGCCCCCCTGCGATGCTGAGGCAGTTTGGACTCCACTCTTAGAAGGCCTAGAGTGATAGTGATTTCACTGATCCTAGACCCGTAGTGGACTCTGTGCATTAGCATCCCATGGGCGAACTGTTGTTATGTCAAAAAGATTTAGCTTAGCCAATCCAACCAAAAAATGTATTAATCTGTCACCTAAATGTAACATCAGTGTTAGTAGATCTCTGTCCTAGGGTAAATATGCTTTTTTAAATTTAGGAAACAAACAAAAGTTAGGATGAGGATTAAATAAAAAATCTGAATTATTACAAACGCCTGCAGCTTCGGTTCGACTGCCCCTTACATTTGAGTGGCCCCTCAATGTTTTGGAAACGGGTGGAGGACTTTGTCTTCATTAGAATGGGCCCCCTGCGATGCTGAGGCAGTTTGGACTCCACTCTTAGAAGGCCTAGAGTGATGATGATTTCACTGATCCTAGACTCGGGGTAAACTCTGTGCATTAGCATCCCATGGGCGAACTGTTGTTATGTCAAAAAGATTTAGGTTAGCCAATCCAACCAAAAAATGTATTAATCTGTCACCTAAATGTAACATCAGTGTTAGTAGATCTCTGTCCTAGGGTAAATATGCTTTTTTAAACTTAGGAAACAAACATAAGTTAGGATGAGAATTAAATAAAAAATCTGAATTATTACAAACGCCTGCAGCTTCGGTTCGACTGCCCCTTACATTTGAGTGGCCCCTCAATGTTTTGGAAACGGGTGGAGGACTTTGTCTTCATTAGAATGGGCCCCCTGCGATGCTGAGGCAGTTTGGACTCCACTCTTAGAAGGCCTAGAGTGATGATGATTTCACTGATCCTAGACTCGGGGTAAACTCTGTGCATTAGCATCCCATGGGCGAACTGTTGTTATGTCAAAAAGATTTAGGGAGGCCAATCCAAACAAAAAATGTATTAATCTGTCACCTAAATGTTACATCAGTATTAGTAGAACTCTGTACTAGGGTAAATATGCTTTTTTAAACTTAGGAAAGAAACAAAAGTTAGGATGAGGATTAAATACAAATTCAGGATGAAGACAACCGTCTGCAGCTTCGGCTCGACTGCCCCTTTCTTTTGAGTGGCCCCTCAATGTTTTGGAAACGGGTGGAGGACTTTGTCTTCATTATAATGGGCCCCCCTGCGATGCTGAGGCAGTTTGGACTCCACTCTTAGAAGGCCTAGAGTGATAGTGATTTCACTGATCCTAGACCCGTAGTGGACTCTGTTCATTAGCATCCCATGGGCGAACTGTTGTTATGTCAAAAAGATTTAGGGAGGCCAATCCAAACAAAAAATGTATTAATCTGTCACCTAAATGTTACATCAGTATTAGTAGAACTCTGTACTAGGGTAAATATGCTTTTTTAAACTTAGGAAAGAAACAAAAGTTAGGATGAGGATTAAATACAAATTCAGGATGAAGACAACCGTCTGCAGCTTCGGCTCGACTGCCCCTTTCTTTTGAGTGGCCCCTCAATGTTTTGGAAACGGGTGGAGGACTTTGTCTTCATTATAATGGGCCCCCCTGCGATGCTGAGGCAGTTTGGACTCCACTCTTAGAAGGCCTAGAGTGATAGTGATTTCACTGATCCTAGACCCGTAGTGGACTCTGTGCATTAGCATCCCATGGGCGAACTGTTGTTATGTCAAAAAGATTTAGGTTAGCCAATCCAACCAAAAAATGTATTAATCTGTCACCTAAATGTTACATCAGTGTTAGTAGATCTCTGTCCTAGGGTAGATATGCTTTTTTAAACTTAGGAAACAAACAAAAGTTAGGATGAGGATTAAATAAAAAATCTGAATTATTACAAACGTCTGCAGCTTCGGTTCGACTGCCCCTTACATTTGAGTGGCCCCTCAATGTTTTGGAAACGGGTGGAGGACTTTGTCTTCATTAGAATGGGCCCCCTGCGATGCTGAGGCAGTTTGGACTCCACTCTTAGAAGGCCTAGAGTGATGATGATTTCACTGATCCTAGACTCGGGGTAAACTCTGTGCATTAGCATCCCATGGGCGAACTGTTGTTATGTCAAAAAGATTTAGGGAGGCCAATCCAAACAAAAAATGTATTAATCTGTCACCTAAATGTTACATCAGTATTAGTAGAACTCTGTACTAGGGTAAATATGCTTTTTTAAACTTAGGAAAGAAACAAAAGTTAGGATGAGGATTAAATAAAAATTCAGGATGAAGACAACCGTCTGCAGCTTCGGCTCGACTGCCCCTTTCTTTTGAGTGGCCCCTCAATGTTTTGGAAACGGGTGGAGGACTTTGTCTTCATTAGAATGGGCCCCCCTGCGATGCTGAGGCAGTTTGGACTCCACTCTTAGAAGGCCTAGAGTGATAGTGATTTCACTGATCCTAGACCCGTAGTGGACTCTGCGCATTAGCATCCCATTGGCAAACTGTTGTTATGTCAAAAAGATTTAGGTTAGCCAATCCAAATAAAAAATGTATTAATCTGTCACCTAAATGTTACATCAGTGTTAGTAGATCTCTGTCCTAGGGTAAATATGCTTTTTTTAAATTTAGGAAACAAACAAAAGTTAGGATGAGGATTAAATAAAAAATCTGAATTATTACAAACGCCTGCAGCTTCGGTTCGACTGCCCCTTACATTTGAGTGGCCCCTCAATGTTTTGGAAACGGGTGGAGGACTTTGTCTTCATTAGAATGGGCCCCCTGCGATGCTGAGGCAGTTTGGACTCCACTCTTAGAAGGCCTAGAGTGATGATGATTTCACTGATCCTAGACTCGGGGTAAACTCTGTGCATTAGCATCCCATGGGCGAACTGTTGTTATGTCAAAAAGATTTAGGGAGGCCAATCCAAACAAAAAATTGATTAATCTGTCAACTAAATGTTACATCAGTATTAGTAGAACTCTGTACTAGGGTAAATATGCTTTTTTAAACTTAGGAAAGAAACAAAAGTTAGGATGAGGATTAAATACAAATTCAGGATGAAGACAACCGTCTGCAGCTTCGGCTCGACTGCCCCTTTATTTTGAGTGGCCCCTCAATGTTTTGGAAACGGGTGGAGGACATTGTCTTCATTAGAATGGGCCCCCCTGCGATGCTGAGGCAGTTTGGACTCCACTCTTAGAAGGCCTAGAGTGATAGTGATTTCACTGATCCTAGACCCGTAGTGGACTCTGTGCATTAGCATCCCATGGGCGAACTGTTGTTATGTCAAAAAGATTTAGGTTAGCCAATCCATCCAAAAAATGTATTAATCTGTCACCTAAATGTTACATCAGTGTTAGTAGATCTCTGTCCTAGGGTAAATATGCTTTTTTAAATTTAGGAAACAAACAAAAGTTAGGATGAGGATTAAATAAAAAATCTGAATTATTACAAACGCCTGCAGCTTCGGTTCGACTGCCCCTTACATTTGAGTGGCCCCTCAATGTTTTGGAAACGGGTGGAGGACTTTGTCTTCATTAGAATGGGCCCCCTGCGATGCTGAGGCAGTTTGGACTCCACTCTTAGAAGGCCTAGAGTGATGATGATTTCACTGATCCTAGACTCGGGGTAAACTCTGTGCATTAGCATCCCATGGGCGAACTGTTGTTATGTCAAAAAGATTTAGGGAGGCCAATATAAACAAAAAATTGATTAATCTGTCAACTAAATGTTACATCAGTATTAGTAGAACTCTGTACTAGGGTAAATATGCTTTTTTAAACTTAGGAAAGAAACAAAAGTTAGGATGAGGATTAAATACAAATTCAGGATGAAGACAACCGTCTGCAGCTTCGGCTCGACTGCCCCTTTCTTTTGAGTGGCCCCTCAATGTTTTGGAAATGGGTGGAGGACATTGTCTTCATTAGAATGGGCCCCCCTGCGATGCTGAGGCAGTTTGGACTCCACTCTTAGAAGGCCTAGAGTGATAGTGATTTCACTGATCCTAGACCCGTAGTGGACTCTGTGCATTAGCATCCCATGGGCGAACTGTTGTTATGTCAAAAAGATTTAGGTTAGCCAATCCATCCAAAAAATGTATTAATCTGTCACCTAAATGTTACATCAGTGTTAGTAGATCTCTGTCCTAGGGTAAATATGCTTTTTTAAATTTAGGAAACAAACAAAAGTTAGGATGAGGATTAAATAAAAAATCTGAATTATTACAAACGCCTGCAGCTTCGGTTCGACTGCCCCTTACATTTGAGTGGCCCCTCAATGTTTTGGAAACGGGTGGAGGACTTTGTCTTCATTAGAATGGGCCCCCTGCGATGCTGAGGCAGTTTGGACTCCACTCTTAGAAGGCCTAGAGTGATGATGATTTCACTGATCCTAGACTCGGGGTAAACTCTGTGCATTAGCATCCCATGGGCGAACTGTTGTTATGTCAAAAAGATTTAGGGAGGCCAATCCAAACAAAAAATGTATTAATCTGTCACCTAAATGTTACATCAGTATTAGTACAACTCTGTACTAGGGTAAATATGCTTTTTTAAACTTAGGAAAGAAACAAAAGTTAGGATGAGGATTAAATACAAATTCAGGATGAAGACAACCGTCTGCAGCTTCGGCTCGACTGCCCCTTTCTTTTGAGTGGCCCCTCAATGTTTTGGAAACGGGTGGAGGACATTGTCTTCATTAGAATGGCCCCCCCTGCGATGCTGAGGCAGTTTGGACTCCACTCTTAGAAGGCCTAGAGTGATAGTGATTTCACTGATCCTAGACCCATAGTGGACTCTGCGCATTAGCATCCCATTGGCAAACTGTTGTTATGTCAAAAAGATTTAGGTTAGCCAATCCAAATAAAAAATTTATTAATCTGTCACCTAAATGTTACATCAGTGTTAGTAGATCTCTGTCCTAGGGTAAATATGCTTTTTTTAAATTTAGGAAACAAACAAAAGTTAGGATGAGGATTAAATAAAAAATCTGAATTATTACAAACGCCTGCAGCTTCGGTTCGACTGCCCCTTACATTTGAGTGGCCCCTCAATGTTTTGGAAACGGGTGGAGGACTTTGTCTTCATTAGAATGGGCCCCCTGCGATGCTGAGGCAGTTTGGACTCCACTCTTAGAAGGCCTAGAGTGATGATGATTTCACTGATCCTAGACTCGGGGTAAACTCTGTGCATTAGCATCCCATGGGCGAACTGTTGTTATGTCAAAAAGATTTAGGGAGGCCAATCCAAACAAAAAATTGATTAATCTGTCAACTAAATGTTACATCAGTATTAGTAGAACTCTGTACTAGAGTAAATATGCTTTTTTAAACTTAGGAAAGAAACAAAAGTTAGGATGAGGATTAAATACAAATTCAGGATGAAGACAACCGTCTGCAGCTTCGGCTCGACTGCCCCTTTCTTTTGAGTGGCCCCTCAATGTTTTGGAAACGGGTGGAGGACATTGTCTTCATTAGAATGGGCCCCCCTGCGATGCTGAGGCAGTTTGGACTCCACTCTTAGAAGGCCTAGAGTGATAGTGATTTCACTGATCCTAGACCCGTAGTGGACTCTGTGCATTAGCATCCCATGGGCGAACTGTTGTTATGTCAAAAAGATTTAGGTTAGCCAATCCAACCAAAAAATGTATTAATCTGTCACCTAAATGTTACATCAGTGTTAGTAGATCTCTGTCCTAGGGTAAATATGCTTCTTTAAATTTAGGAAACAAACAAAAGTTAAGATGAGGATTAAATAAAAAATCTGAATTATTACAAACGCCTGCAGCTTCGGTTCGACTGCCCCTTACATTTGAGTGGCCCCTCAATGTTTTGGAAACGGGTGGAGGACTTTGTCTTCATTAGAATGGGCCCCCTGCGATGCTGAGGCAGTTTGGACTCCACTCTTAGAAGGCCTAGAGTGATGATGATTTCACTGATCCTAGACTCGGGGTAAACTCTGTGCATTAGCATCCCATGGGCGAACTGTTGTTATGTCAAAAAGATTTAGGGAGGCCAATCCAAACAAAAAATGTATTAATCTGTCACCTAAATGTTACATCAGTGTTAGTAGATCTCTGTCCTGGGGTAAATATGCTTTTTTTAAATTTAGGAAACAAACAAAAGTTAGGATGAGGATTAAATAAAAAATCTGAATTATTACAAACGCCTGCAGCTTCGGTTCGACTGCCCCTTACATTTGAGTGGCCCCTCAATGTTTTGGAAACGGGTGGAGGACTTTGTCTTCATTAGAATGGGCCCCCTGCGATGCTGAGGCAGTTTGGACTCCACTCTTAGAAGGCCTAGAGTGATGATGATTTCACTGATCCTAGACTCGGGGTAAACTCTGTGCATTAGCATCCCATGGGCGAACTGTTGTTATGTCAAAAAGATTTAGGGAGGCCAATCCAAATAAAAAATTGATTAATCTGTCAACTAAATGTTACATCAGTATTAGTAGAACTCTGTACTAGGGTAAATATGCTTTTTTAAATTTAGGAAACAAACAAAAGTTAGGATGAGGATTAAATAAAAAATCTGAATTATTACAAACGCCTGCAGCTTCGGTTCGACTGCCCCTTACATTTGAGTGGCCCCTCAATGTTTTGGAAACGGGTGGAGGACTTTGTCTTCATTAGAATGGGCCCCCTGCGATGCTGAGGCAGTTTGGACTCCACTCTTAGAAGGCCTAGAGTAATGATGATTTCACTGATCCTAGACACGGGGTAAACTCTGTGCATTAGCATCCCATGGGCGAACTGTTGTTATGTCAAAAAGATTTAGGGAGGCCAATCCAAATAAAAAATTGATTAATCTGTCAACTAAATGTTACATCAGTATTAGTAGAACTCTGTACTAGGGTAAATATGCTTTTTTAAACTTAGGAAACAAACAAAAGTTAGGATGAGGATTAAATAAAAAATCTGAATTATTACAAACGCCTGCAGCTTCGGTTCGACTGCCCCTTACATTTGAGTGGCCCCTCAATGTTTTGGAAACGGGTGGAGGACATTGTCTTCATTAGAATGGGCCCCCCTGCGATGCTGAGGCAGTTTGGACTCCACTCTTAGAAGGCCTAGAGTGATAGTGATTTCACTGATCCTAGACCCGTAGTGGACTCTGTGCATTAGCATCCCATGGGCGAACTGTTGTTATGTCAAAAAGATTTAGGTTAGCCAATCCAACCAAAAAATGTATTAATCTGTCACCTAAATGTTACATCAGTGTTAGTAGATCTCTGTCCTAGGGTAAATATGCTTTTTTAAATTTAGGAAACAAACAAAAGTTAGGATGAGGATTAAATAAAAAATCTGAATTATTACAAACGCCTGCAGCTTCGGTTCGACTGCCCCTTACATTTGAGTGGCCCCTCAATGTTTTGGAAACGGGTGGAGGACTTTGTCTTCATTAGAATGGGCCCCCTGCGATGCTGAGGCAGTTTGGACTCCACTCTTAGAAGGCCTAGAGTGATGATGATTTCACTGATCCTAGACTCGGGGTAAACTCTGTGCATTAGCATCCCATGGGCGAACTGTTGTTATGTCAAAAAGATTTAGGTTAGCCAATCCAACCAAAAAATGTATTAATCTGTCACCTAAATGTAACATCAGTGTTAGTAGATCTCTGTCCTAGGGTAAATATGCTTTTTTAAATTTAGGAAACAAACATAAGTTAGGATGAGAATTAAATAAAAAATCTGAATTATTACAAACGCCTGCAGCTTCGGTTCGACTGCCCCTTACATTTGAGTGGCCCCTCAATGTTTTGGAAACGGGTGGAGGACTTTGTCTTCATTAGAATGGGCCCCCTGCGATGCTGAGGCAGTTTGGACTCCACTCTTAGAAGGCCTAGAGTGATGATGATTTCACTGATCCTAGACTCGGGGTAAACTCTGTGCATTAGCATCCCATGGGCGAACTGTTGTTATGTCAAAAAGATTTAGGGAGGCCAATCCAAACAAAAAATGTATTAATCTGTCACCTAAATGTTACATCAGTATTAGTAGAACTCTGTACTAGGGTAAATATGCTTTTTTAAACTTAGGAAAGAAACAAAAGTTAGGATGAGGATTAAATACAAATTCAGGATGAAGACAACCGTCTGCAGCTTCGGCTCGACTGCCCCTTTCTTTTGAGTGGCCCCTCAATGTTTTGGAAACGGGTGGAGGACATTGTCTTCATTAGAATGGGCCCCCCTGCGATGCTGAGGCAGTTTGGACTCCACTCTTAGAAGGCCTAGAGTGATAGTGATTTCACTGATCCTAGACCCGTAGTGGACTCTGTGCATTAGCATCCCATGGGCGAACTGTTGTTATGTCAAAAAGATTTAGGTTAGCCAATCCAACCAAAAAATGTATTAATCTGTCACCTAAATGTTACATCAGTGTTAGTAGATCTCTGTCCTAGGGTAAATATGCTTTTTTAAATTTAGGAAACAAACAAAAGTTAGGATGAGGATTAAATAAAAAATCTGAATTATTACAAACGCCTGCAGCTTCGGTTCGACTGCCCCTTACATTTGAGTGGCCCCTCAATGTTTTGGAAACGGGTGGAGGACTTTGTCTTCATTAGAATGGGCCCCCTGCGATGCTGAGGCAGTTTGGACTCCACTCTTAGAAGGCCTAGAGTGATGATGATTTCACTGATCCTAGACTCGGGGTAAACTCTGTGCATTAGCATCCCATGGGCGAACTGTTGTTATGTCAAAAAGATTTAGGGAGGCCAATCCAAACAAAAAATGTATTAATCTGTCACCTAAATGTTACATCAGTATTAGTAGAACTCTGTACTAGGGTAAAAATGCTTTTTTAAACTTAGGAAAGATACAAAAGTTAGGATGAGGATTAAATAAAAATTCAGGATGAAGACAAACGTCTGCAGCTTCGGCTCGACTGCCCCTTTCTTTTGAGTGGCCCCTCAATGTTTTGGAAACGGGTGAAGGACATTGTCTTCATTAGAATGGGCCCCCCTGCGATGCTGAGGCAGTTTGGACTCCACTCTTAGAAGGCCTAGAGTGATAGTGATTTCACTGATCCTAGACCCGTAGTGGACTCTGTGCATTAGCATCCCATGGGCGAACTGTTGTTATGTCAAAAAGATTTAGGTTAGCCAATCCAACCAAAAAATGTATTAATCTGTCACCTAAATGTTACATCAGTGTTAGTAGATCTCTGTCCTAGGGTAAATATGCTTTTTTAAATTTAGGAAACAAACAAAAGTTAAGATGAGGATTAAATAAAAAATCTGAATTATTACAAACGCCTGCAGCTTCGGTTCGACTGCCCCTTACATTTGAGTGGCCCCTCAATGTTTTGGAAACGGGTGGAGGACATTGTCTTCATTAGAATGGGCCCCCCTGCGATGCTGAGGCAGTTTGGACTCCACTCTTAGAAGGCCTAGAGTGATAGTGATTTCACTGATCCTAGACCCGTAGTGGACTCTGTGCATTAGCATCCCATGGGCGAACTGTTGTTATGTCAAAAAGATTTAGGTTAGCCAATCCAACCAAAAAATGTATTAATCTGTCACCTAAATGTTACATCAGTGTTAGTAGATCTCTGTCCTAGGGTAAATATGCTTTTTTAAATTTAGGAAACAAACAAAAGTTAGGATGAGGATTAAATAAAAAATCTGAATTATTACAAACGCCTGCAGCTTCGGTTCGACTGTCCCTTACATTTGAGTGGCCCCTCAATGTTTTGGAAATGGGTGGAGGACTTTGTCTTCATTAGAATGGGCCCCCTGCGATGCTGAGGCAGTTTGGACTCCCACTCTTAGAAGGCCTAGAGTGATGATGACTTCACTGATCCTGGACCCGGGGTAAACTCTGTGCATTAGCATCCCATGGGCGAACTGTTGTTATGTCAAAAAGATTTAGGGAGGCCAATCCAAACAAAAAATGTATTAATCTGTCACCTAAATGTTACATCAGTATTAGTAGAACTCTGTACTAGGGTAAATATGCTTTTTTAAACTTAGGAAAGAAACAAAAGTTAGGATGAGGATTAAATAAAAATTCAGGATGAAGACAACCGTCTGAAGCTTCGGCTCGACTGCCCCTTTCTTTTGAGTGGCCCCTCAATGTTTTGGAAACGGGTGGAGGACTTTGTCTTCATTAGAATGGGCCCCCCTGCGATGCTGAGGCAGTTTGGACTCCACTCTTAGAAGGCCTAGAGTGATAGTGATTTCACTGATCCTAGACCCGTAGTGGACTCTGTGCATTAGCATCCCATGGGCGAACTGTTGTTATGTCAAAAAGATTTAGGTTAGCCAATCCAACCAAAAAATGTATTAATCTGTCACCTAAATGTTACATCAGTGTTAGTAGATCTCTGTCCTAGGGTAAATATGCTTTTTTAAATTTAGGAAACAAACAAAAGTTAGGATGAGGATTAAATAAAAAATCTGAATTATTACAAACGCCTGCAGCTTCGGTTCGACTGTCCCTTACATTTGAGTGGCCCCTCAATGTTTTGGAAATGGGTAGAGGACTTTGTCTTCATTAGAATGGGCCCCCTGCGATGCTGAGGCAGTTTGGACTCCCACTCTTAGAAGGCCTAGAGTGATGATGATTTCACTGATCCTGGACCCGGGGTAAACTCTGCGCATTAGCATCCCATGGGCGAACTGTTGTTATGTCAAAAAGATTTAGGGAGGCCAATCCAAACAAAAAATGTATTAATCTGTCACCTAAATGTTACATCAGTATTAGTAGAACTCTGTACTAGGGTAAATATGCTTTTTTAAACTTAGGAAAGAAACAAAAGTTAGGATGAGGATTAAATAAAAATTCAGGATGAAGACAACCGTCTGCAGCTTCGGCTCGACTGCCCCTTTCTTTTGAGTGGCCCCTCAATGTTTTGGAAACGGGTGGAGGACTTTGTCTTCATTAGAATGGGCCCCCCTGCGATGCTGAGGCAGTTTGGACTCCACTCTTAGAAGGCCTAGAGTGATAGTGATTTCACTGATCCTAGACCCGTAGTGGACTCTGTGCATTAGCATCCCATGGGCGAACTGTTGTTATGTCAAAAAGATTTAGGTTAGCCAATCCAACCAAAAAATGTATTAATCTGTCACCTAAATGTTACATCAGTGTTAGTAGATCTCTGTCCTAGGGTAAATATGCTTTTTTAAATTTAGGAAACAAACAAAAGTTAGGATGAGGATTAAATAAAAAATCTGAATTATTACAAACGCCTGCAGCTTCGGTTCGACTGCCCCTTACATTTGAGTGGCCCCTCAATGTTTTGGAAACGGGTGGAGGACTTTGTCTTCATTAGAATGGGCCCCCTGCGATGCTGAGGCAGTTTGGACTCCACTCTTAGAAGGCCTAGAGTGATGATGATTTCACTGATCCTAGACTCGGGGTAAACTCTGTGCATTAGCATCCCATGGGCGAACTGTTGTTATGTCAAAAAGATTTAGGGAGGCCAATCCAAACAAAAAATGTATTAATCTGTCACCTAAATGTTACATCAGTATTAGTAGAACTCTGTACTAGGGTAAAAATGCTTTTTTAAACTTAGGAAAGATACAAAAGTTAGGATGAGGATTAAATAAAAATTCAGGATGAAGACAAACGTCTGCAGCTTCGGCTCGACTGCCCCTTTCTTTTGAGTGGCCCCTCAATGTTTTGGAAACGGGTGAAGGACATTGTCTTCATTAGAATGGGCCCCCCTGCGATGCTGAGGCAGTTTGGACTCCACTCTTAGAAGGCCTAGAGTGATAGTGATTTCACTGATCCTAGACCCGTAGTGGACTCTGTGCATTAGCATCCCATGGGCGAACTGTTGTTATGTCAAAAAGATTTAGGTTAGCCAATCCAACCAAAAAATGTATTAATCTGTCACCTAAATGTTACATCAGTGTTAGTAGATCTCTGTCCTAGGGTAAATATGCTTTTTTAAATTTAGGAAACAAACAAAAGTTAGGATGAGGATTAAATAAAAAATCTGAATTATTACAAACGCCTGCAGCTTCGGTTCGACTGCCCCTTACATTTGAGTGGCCCCTCAATGTTTTGGAAACGGGTGGAGGACTTTGTCTTCATTAGAATGGGCCCCCTGCGATGCTGAGGCAGTTTGGACTCCACTCTTAGAAGGCCTAGAGTGATGATGATTTCACTGATCCTAGACACGGGGTAAACTCTGTGCATTAGCATCCCATGGGCGAACTGTTGTTATGTCAAAAAGATTTAGGGAGACCAATCCAAACTAAAAATTGATTAATCTGTCAACTAAATGTTACATCAGTATTAGTAGAACTCTGTACTAGGGTAAATATGCTTTTTTAAACTTAGGAAAGAAACAAAAGTTAGGATGAGGATTAAATAAAAATTCAGGATGAAGACAACCGTCTGCAGCTTCGGCTCGACTGCCCCTTTCTTTTGAGTGGCCCCTCAATGTTTTGGAAACGGGTGGAGGACTTTGTCTTCATTAGAATGGGCCCCCCTGCGATGCTGAGGCAGTTTGGACTCCACTCTTAGAAGGCCTAGAGTGATAGTGATTTCACGGATCCTAGACCCGTAGTGGACTCTGTGCATTAGCATCCCATGGGCGAACTGTTGTTATGTCAAAAAGATTTAGGTTAGCCAATCCAACCAAAAAATGTATTAATCTGTCACCTAAATGTTACATCAGTGTTAGTAGATCTCTGTCCTAGGGTAAATATGCTTTTTTAAATTTAGGAAACAAACAAAAGTTAGGATGAGGATTAAATAAAAAATCTGAATTATTACAAACGTCTGCAGCTTCGGTTCGACTGCCCCTTACATTTGAGTGGCCCCTCAATGTTTTGGAAACGGGTGGAGGACTTTGTCTTCATTAGAATGGGCCCCCTGCGATGCTGAGGCAGTTTGGACTCCACTCTTAGAAGGCCTAGAGTGATGATGATTTCACTGATCCTAGACACGGGGTAAACTCTGTGCATTAGCATCCCATGGGCGAACTGTTGTTATGTCAAAAAGGTTTAGGGAGACCAATCCAAACTAAAAATTTATTAATCTGTCAACTAAATGTTACATCAGTATTAGTAGAACTCTGTACTAGGGTAAATATGCTTTTTTAAACTTAGGAAAGAAACAAAAGTTAGGATGAGGATTAAATAAAAATTCAGGATGAAGACAACCGTCTGCAGCTTCGGCTCGACTGCCCCTTTCTTTTGAGTGGCCCCTCAATGTTTTGGAAACGGGTGGAGGACTTTGTCTTCATTAGAATGGGCCCCCCTGCGATGCTGAGGCAGTTTGGACTCCACTCTTAGAAGGCCTAGAGTGATAGTGATTTCACTGATCCTAGACCCGTAGTGGACTCTGTGCATTCACATCCCATGGGCAAACTGTTGTTATGTCAAAAAGATTTAGGTTAGCCAATCCAACCAAAAAATGTATTAATCTGTCACCTAAATGTTACATCAGTGTTAATAGATCTCTGTCCTAGGGTAGATATGCTTTTTTAAACTTAGGAAACAAACAAAAGTTAGGATGAGGATTAAATAAAAAATCAGAATTATTACAAACGTCTGCAGCTTCGGTTCGACTGCCCCTTACATTTGAGTGGCCCCTCAATGTTTTGGAAACGGGTGGAGGACTTTGTCTTCATTAGAATGGGCCCCCTGCGATGCTGAGGCAGTTTGGACTCCACTCTTAGAAGGCCTAGAGTGATGATGATTTCACTGATCCTAGACACGGGGTAAACTCTGTGCATTAGCATCCCATGGGCGAACTGTTGTTATGTCAAAAAGGTTTAGGGAGACCAATCCAAACTAAAAATTGATTAATCTGTCAACTAAATGTTACATCAGTATTAGTAGAACTCTGTACTAGGGTAAATATGCTTTTTTAAACTTAGGAAAGAAACAAAAGTTAGGATGAGGATTAAATAAAAATTCAGGATGAAGACAACCGTCTGCAGCTTCGGCTCGACTGCCCCTTTCTTTTGAGTGGCCCCTCAATGTTTTGGAAACAGGTGGAGGACTTTGTCTTCATTAGAATGGGCCCCCCTGCGATGCTGAGGCAGTTTGGACTCCACTCTTAGAAGGCCTAGAGTGATAGTGATTTCACTGATCCTAGACCCGTAGTGGACTCTGTGCATTAGCATCCCATGGGCGAACTGTTGTTATGTCAAAAAGATTTAGGTTAGCCAATCCAACCAAAAAATGTATTAATCTGTCACCTAAATGTTACATCAGTGTTAGTAGATCTCTGTCCTAGGGTAGATATGCTTTTTTAAACTTAGGAAACAAACAAAAGTTAGGATGAGGATTAAATAAAAAATCTGAATTATTACAAACGCCTGCAGCTTCGGTTTGACTGTCCCTTACATTTGAGTGGCCCCTCAATGTTTTGGAAACGGGTGGAGGACTTTGTCTTCATTAGAATGGGCCCCCTGCGATGCTGAGGCAGTTTGGACTCCACTCTTAGAAGGCCTAGAGTGATGATGATTTCACTGATCCTGGACCCGGGGTAAACTCTGTGCATTAGCATCCCATGGGCGAACTGTTGTTATGTCAAAAAGATTTAGGGAGGCCAATCCAAAAAAAAAATTGATTAATCTGTCAACTAAATGTTACATCAGTATTAGTAGAACTCTGTACTAGGGTAAATATGCTTTTTTAAACTTAGGAAAGAAACAAAAGTTAGGATGAGGATTAAATACAAATTCAGGATGAAGACAACCGTCTTCAGCTTCGGCTCGACCGCCCCTTTCTTTTGAGTGGCCCCTCAATGTTTTGGAAACGGGTGGAGGACTTTGTCTTCATTAGAATGGGCCCCCCTGCGATGCTGAGGCAGTTTGGACTCCACTCTTAGAAGGCCTAGAGTGATAGTGATTTCACTGATCCTAGACCCGTAGTGGACTCTGTGCATTAGCATCCCATGGGCGAACTGTTGTTATGTCAAAAAGATTTAGGTTAGCCAATCCAACCAAAAAATGTATTAATCTGTCACCTAAATGTTACATCAGTGTTAGTAGATCTCTGTCCTAGGGTAAATATGCTTTTTTAAATTTAGGAAACAAACAAAAGTTAGGATGAGGATTAAATAAAAAATCTGAATTATTACAAACGCCTGCAGCTTCGGTTCGACTGCCCCTTACATTTGAGTGGCCCCTCAATGTTTTGGAAACGGGTGGAGGACTTTGTCTTCATTAGAATGGGCCCCCTGCGATGCTGAGGCAGTTTGGACTCCACTCTTAGAAGGCCTAGAGTGATGATGATTTCACTGATCCTAGACACGGGGTAAACTCTGTGCATTAGCATCCCATGGGCGAACTGTTGTTATGTCAAAAAGATTTAGGGAGACCAATCCAAACTAAAAATTGATTAATCTGTCAACTAAATGTTACATCAGTATTAGTAGAACTCTGTACTAGGGTAAATATGCTTTTTTAAACTTAGGAAAGAAACAAAAGTTAGGATGAGGATTAAATAAAAATTCAGGATGAAGACAACCGTCTGCAGCTTCGGCTCGACTGCCCCTTTCTTTTGAGTGGCCCCTCAATGTTTTGGAAATGGGTGGAGGACTTTGTCTTCATTAGAATGGGCCCCCCTGCGATGCTGAGGCAGTTTGGACTCCACTCTTAGAAGGCCTAGAGTGATAGTGATTTCACTGATCCTAGACCCGTAGTGGACTCTGTGCATTAGCATCCCATGGGCGAACTGTTGTTATGTCAAAAAGATTTAGGTTAGCCAATCCAACCAAAAAATGTATTAATCTGTCACCTAAATGTTACATCAGTGTTAGTAGATCTCTGTCCTAGGGTAAATATGCTTTTTTAAATTTAGGAAACAAACAAAAGTTAGGATGAGGATTAAATAAAAAATCTGAATTATTACAAACGTCTGCAGCTTCGGTTCGACTGCCCCTTACATTTGAGTGGCCCCTCAATGTTTTGGAAACGGGTGGAGGACTTTGTCTTCATTAGAATGGGCCCCCTGCGATGCTGAGGCAGTTTGGACTCCACTCTTAGAAGGCCTAGAGTGATGATGATTTCACTGATCCTAGACACGGGGTAAACTCTGTGCATTAGCATCCCATGGGCGAACTGTTGTTATGTCAAAAAGGTTTAGGGAGACCAATCCAAACTAAAAATTGATTAATCTGTCAACTAAATGTTACATCAGTATTAGTAGAACTCTGTACTAGGGTAAATATGCTTTTTTAAACTTAGGAAAGAAACAAAAGTTAGGATGAGGATTAAATACAAATTCAGGATGAAGACAACCGTCTTCAGCTTCGGCTCGACCGCCCCTTTCTTTTGAGTGGCCCCTCAATGTTTTGGAAACGGGTGGAGGACATTGTCTTCATTAGAATGGGCCCCCTGCGATGCTGAGGCAGTTTGGACTCCACTCTTAGAAGGCCTAGGGTGATGATGATTTCACTGATCCTAGACCCGTAGTGGACTCTGTGCATTAGCATCCCATGGGCGAACTGTTGTTATGTCAAAAAGATTTAGGTTAGCCAATCCAACCAAAAAATGTATTAATCTGTCACCTAAATGTTACATCAGTGTTAGTAGATCTCTGTCCTAGGGTAGATATGCTTTTTTAAACTTAGGAAACAAACAAAAGTTAGGATGAGGATTAAATAAAAAATCTGAATTATTACAAACGCCTGAAGCTTCGGTTCGACTGTTCCTTACATTTGAGTGGCCCCTCAATGTTTTGGAAACGGGTGGAGGACTTTGTCTTCATTAGAATGGGCCCCCTGCGATGCTGAGGCAGTTTGGACTCCACTCTTAGAAGGCCTAGAGTGATGATGATTTCACTGATCCTGGACCCGAGGTAAACTCTGTGCATTAGCATCCCATGGGCGAACTGTTGTTATGTCAAAAAGATTTAGGGAGGCCAATCCAAATAAAAAATTGATTAATCTGTCAACTAAATGTTACATCAGTATTAGTAGAACTCTGTACTAGGGTAAATATGCTTTTTTAAACTTAGGAAAGAAACAAAAGTTAGGATGAGGATTAAATACAAATTCAGGATGAAGACAACCGTCTTCAGCTTCGGCTCGACCGCCCCTTTCTTTTGAGTGGCCCCTCAATGTTTTGGAAACGGGTGGAGGACATTGTCTTCATTAGAATGGGCCCCCTGCGATGCTGAGGCAGTTTGGACTCCACTCTTAGAAGGCCTAGGGTGATGATGATTTCACTGATCCTAGACTCGGGGTAAACTCTGTGCATTAGCATCCCATGGGCGAACTGTTGTTATGTCAAAAAGATTTAGGTTAGCCAATCCAACCAAAAAATGTATTAATCTGTCACCTAAATGTAACATCAGTGTTAGTAGATCTCTGTCCTAGGGTAAATATGTTTTTTTAAATTTAGGAAACAAACAAAAGTTAGGATGAGGATTAAATAAAAAATCTGAATTATTACAAAAGCCTGCAGCTTCGGTTCGACTGCCCCTTACATTTGAGTGGCCCCTCAATGTTTTGGAAACGGGTGGAGGACTTTGTCTTCATTAGAATGGGCCCCCTGCGATGCTGAGGCAGTTTGGACTCCACTCTTAGAAGGCCTAGAGTGATGATGATTTCACTGATCCTAGACTCGGGGTAAACTCTGTGCATTAGCATCCCATGGGCGAACTGTTGTTATGTCAAAAAGATTTAGGGAGGTCAATCCAAACAAAAAATGTATTAATCTGTCACCTAAATGTTACATCAGTATTAGTAGAACTCTGTACTAGGGTAAATATGCTTTTTTAAACTTAGGAAAGAAACAAAAGTTAGGATGAGGATTAAATACAAATTCAGGATGAAGACAACCGTCTGCAGCTTCGGCTCGACTGCCCCTTTCTTTTGAGTGGCCCCTCAATGTTTTGGAAACGGGTGGAGGACTTTGTCTTCATTAGAATGGGCCCCCCTGCGATGCTGAGGCAGTTTGGACTCCACTCTTAGAAGGCCTAGAGTGATAGTGATTTCACCGATCCTAGACCCGTAGTGGACTCTGTGCATTCACATCCCATGGGCAAACTGTTGTTATGTCAAAAAGATTTAGGTTAGCCAATCCAACCAAAAAATGTATTAATCTGTCACCTAAATGTTACATCAGTGTTAATAGATCTCTGTCCTAGGGTAGATATGCTTTTTTAAACTTAGGAAAGAAACAAAAGTTAGGATGAGGATTAAATACAAATTCAGGATGAAGACAACCGTCTGCAGCTTCGGCTCGACTGCCCCTTTCTTTTGAGTGGCCCCTCAATGTTTTGGAAACGGGTGGAGGACTTTGTCTTCATTAGAATGGGCCCCCTGCGATGCTGAGGCAGTTTGGACTCCACTCTTAGAAGGCCTAGAGTGATGATGATTTCACTGATCCTGGACCCGGGGTAAACTCTGTGCATTGGCATCCCATGGGCGAACTGTTTGTTATGTCAAAAAGATTTAGGGAGGCCAATCCAAATAAAAAATTGATTAATCTGTCAACTAAATGTTACATCAGTATTAGTAGAACTCTGTACTAGGGTAAATATGCTTTTTTAAACTTAGGAAAGAAACAAAAGTTATGATGAGGATTAAATACAAATTCAGGATGAAGACAACCGTCTTCAGCTTCGGCTCGACCGCCCCTTTCTTTTGAGTGGCCCCTCAATGTTTTGGAAACGGGTGGAGGACATTGTCTTCATTAGAATGGGCCCCCTGCGATGCTGAGGCAGTTTGGACTCCACTCTTAGAAGGCCTAGGGTGATGATGATTTCACTGATCCTAGACTCGGGGTAAACTCTGTGCATTAGCATCCCATGGGCGAACTGTTGTTATGTCAAAAAGATTTAGGTTAGCCAATCCAACCAAAAAATGTATTAATCTGTCACCTAAATGTAACATCAGTGTTAGTAGATCTCTGTCCTAGGGTAAATATGTTTTTTTAAATTTAGGAAACAAACAAAAGTTAGGATGAGGATTAAATAAAAAAATCTGAATTATTACAAAAGCCTGCAGCTTCGGTTCGACTGCCCCTTACATTTGAGTGGCCCCTCAATGATTTTGGAAAATGGGTGGAGGACTTTGTCTTCATTAGAATGGGCCCCCTGCGATGCTGAGGCAGTTTGGACTCCACTCTTAGAAGGCCTAGAGTGATGATGATTTCACTGATCCTAGACTCGGGGTAAACTCTGTGCATTAGCATCCCATGGGCGAACTGTTGTTATGTCAAAAAGATTTAGGTTAGCCAATCCAACCAAAAAATGTATTAATCTGTCACCTAAATGTAACATCAGTGTTAGTAGATCTCTGTCCTAGGGTAAATATGTTTTTTTAAATTTAGGAAACAAACAAAAGTTAGGATGAGGATTAAATACAAATTCAGGATGAAGACAACCGTCTTCAGCTTCGGCTCGACCGCCCCTTTCTTTTGAGTGGCCCCTCAATGTTTTGGAAACGGGTGGAGGACATTGTCTTCATTAGAATGGGCCCCCTGCGATGCTGAGGCAGTTTGGACTCCACTCTTAGAAGGCCTAGGGTGATGATGATTTCACTGATCCTAGACTCGGGGTAAACTCTGTGCATTAGCATCCCATGGGCGAACTGTTGTTATGTCAAAAAGATTTAGGTTAGCCAATCCAACCAAAAAATGTATTAATCTGTCACCTAAATGTAACATCAGTGTTAGTAGATCTCTGTCCTAGGGTAAATATGTTTTTTTAAATTTAGGAACAAACAAAAGTTAGGATGAGGATTAAATAAAAAATCTGAATTATTACAAAAGCCTGCAGCTTCGGTTCGACTGCCCCTTACATTTGAGTGGCCCCTCAATGTTTTGGAAACGGGTGGAGGACTTTGTCTTCATTAGAATGGGCCCCCTGCGATGCTGAGGCAGTTTGGACTCCACTCTTAGAAGGCCTAGAGTGATGATGATTTCACTGATCCTAGACTCGGGGTAAACTCTGTGCATTAGCATCCCATGGGCGAACTGTTGTTATGTCAAAAAGATTTAGGGAGGCCAATCCAAACAAAAAATGTATTAATCTGTCACCTAAATGTTACATCAGTATTAGTAGAACTCTGTACTAGGGTAAATATGCTTTTTTAAACTTAGGAAAGAAACAAAAGTTAGGATGAGGATTAAATACAAATTCAAGATGAAGACAACCGTCTGCAGCTTCGGCTCGACTGCCCCTTTCTTTTGAGTGGCCCCTCAATGTTTTGGAAACGGGTGGAGGACATTGTCTTCATTAGAATGGGCCCCCCTGCGATGCTGAGGCAGTTTGGACTCCACTCTTAGAAGGCCTAGAGTGATAGTGATTTCACTGATCCTAGACCCGTAGTGGACTCTGTGCATTAGCATCCCATGGGCGAACTGTTGTTATGTCAAAAAGATTTAGGTTAGCCAATCCAACCAAAAAATGTATTAATCTGTCACCTAAATGTTACATCAGTGTTAGTAGATCTCTGTCCTAGGGTAAATATGCTTTTTTAAATTTAGGAAACAAACAAAAGTTAGGATGAGGATTAAATAAAAAATCTGAATTATTACAAACGCCTGCAGCTTCGGTTCGACTGTCCCTTACATTTGAGTGGCCCCTCAATGTTTTGGAAATGGGTGGAGGACTTTGTCTTCATTATGATGGGCCCCCTGCGATGCTGAGGCAGTTTGGACTCCACTCTTAGAAGGCCTAGAGTGATGATGATTTCACTGATCCTGGACCCGGGGTAAACTCTGTGCATTAGCATCCCATGGGCGAACTGTTGTTATGTCAAAAATATTTAGGGAGGCCAATCCAAATAAAAAATTGATTAATCTGTCAACTAAATGTTACATCAGTATTAGTAGAACTCTGTACTAGGGTAAATATGCTTTTTTAAACTTAGGAAAGAAACAAAAGTTAGGATGAGGATTAAATACAAATTCAGGATGAAGACAACCGTCTGCAGCTTCGGCTCGACTGCCCCTTTCTTTTGAGTGGCCCCTCAATGTTTTGGAAACGGGTGGAGGACTTTGTCTTCATTAGAATGGGCCCCCCTGCGATGCTGAGGCAGTTTGGACTCCACTCTTAGAAGGCCTAGAGTGATAGTGATTTCACTGATCCTAGACCCGTAGTGGACTCTGTGCATTAGCATCCCATGGGCAAACTGTTGTTATGTCAAAAAGATTTAGGTTAGCCAATGCAACCAAAAAATGTATTAATCTGTCACATAAATGTTACATCAGTGTTAGTAGATCTCTGTCCTAGGGTAGATATGCTTTTTTAAACTTAGGAAACAAACAAAAGTTAGGATGAGGATTAAATAAAAAATCAGAATTATTACAAACGTCTGCAGCTTCGGTTCGACTGCCCCTTACATTTGAGTGGCCCCTCAATGTTTTGGAAACGGGTGGAGGACTTTGTCTTCATTAGAATGGGCCCCCTGCGATGCTGAGGCAGTTTGGACTCCACTCTTAGAAGGCCTAGAGTGATGATGATTTCACTGATCCTAGACACGGGTAAACTCTGTGCATTAGCATCCCATGGGCGAACTGTTGTTATGTCAAAAAGATTTAGGGAGGCCAATCCAAATAAAAAATTGATTAATCTGTCAACTAAATGTTACATCAGTATTAGTAGAACTCTGTACTAGGGTAAATATTCCTTTTTAAACTTAGGAAAGAAACAAAAGTTAGGATGAGGATTAAATACAAATTCAGGATGAAGACAACCGTCTGCAGCTTCGGCTCGACTGCCCCTTTCTTTTGAGTGGCCCCTCAATGTTTTGGAAAGGGGTGGAGGACATTGTCTTCATTAGAATGGGCCCCCCTGCGATGCTGAGGCAGTTTGGACTCCACTCTTAGAAGGCCTAGAGTGATAGTGATTTCACTGATCCTAGACCCGTAGTGGACTCTGTGCATTAGCATCCCATGGGCGAACTGTTGTTTTGTCAAAAAGATTTAGCTTAGCCAATCCAACCAAAAAATGTATTAATCTGTCACCTAAATGTAACATCAGTGTTAGTAGATCTCTGTCCTAGGGTAAATATGCTTTTTTAAATTTAAGAAACAAACAAAAGTTAGGATGAGGATTAAATAAAAAATCTGAATTATTACAAACGCCTGCAGCTTCGGTTCGACTGCCCCTTACATTTGAGTGGCCCCTCAATGTTTTGGAAATGGGTGGAGGACTTTGTCTTCATTAGAATGGGCCCCTGCGATGCTGAGGCAGTTTGGACTCCACTCTTAGAAGGCCTAGAGTGATGATGATTTCACTGATACTAGACTCGGGGTAAACTCTGTGCATTAGCATCCCATGGGCGAACTGTTGTTATGTCAAAAAGATTTAGGTTAGCCAATCCAACCAAAAAATGTATTAATCTGTCACCTAAATGTAACATCAGTGTTAGTAGATCTCTGTCATAGGGTAAATATGCTTTTTTAAATTTAGGAAACAAACAAAAGTTAGGATGAGGATTAAATAAAAAATCTGAATTATTACAAACGCCTGCAGCTTCGGTTCGACTGTCCCTTACATTTGAGTGGCCCCTCAATGTTTTGGAAATGGGTGGAGGACTTTGTCTTCATTAGAATGGGCCCCCTGCGATGCTGAGGCAGTTTGGACTCCACTCTTAGAAGGCCTAGAGTGATGATGATTTCACTGATCCTGGACCCGGGGTAAACTCTGTGCATTAGCATCCCATGGGCGAATTGTTGTTATGTCAAAAAGATTTAGGGAGGCCAATCCAAATAAAAAATTGATTAATCTGTCAACTAAATGTTACATCAGTATTAGTAGAACTCTGTACTAGGGTAAATATGCTTTTTTAAACTTAGGAAAGAAACAAAAGTTAGGATGAGGATTAAATAAAAATTCAGGATGAAGACAACCGTCTGCAGCTTCGGCTCGACTGCCCCTTTCTTTTGAGTGGCCCCTCAATGTTTTGGAAACGGGTGGAGGACATTGTCTTCATTAGAATGGGCCCCCCTGCGATGCTGAGGCAGTTTGGACTCCACTCTTAGAAGGCCTAGAGTGATAGTGATTTCACTGATCCTAGACCCGTAGTGGACTCTGTGCATTAGCATCCCATGGGCGAACTGTTGTTATGTCAAAAAGATTTAGGTTAGCCAATCCAACCAAAAAATGTATTAATCTGTCACCTAAATGTTACATCAGTGTTAGTAGATCTCTGTCCTAGGGTAAATATGCTTTTTTAAATTTAGGAAACAAACAAAAGTTAGGATGAGGATTAAATAAAAAATCTGAATTATTACAAACGCCTACAGCTTCGGTTCGACTGCCCCTTACATTTGAGTGGCCCCTCAATGTTTTGGAAATGGGTGGAGGACTTTGTCTTCATTAGAATGGGCCCCCTGCGATGCTGAGGCAGTTTGGACTCCACTCTTAGAAGGCCTAGAGTGATGATGATTTCACTGATGCTAGACTCGGGGTAAACTCTGTGCATTAGCATCCCATGGGCGAACTGTTGTTATGTCAAAAAGATTTAGGGAGGCCAATCCAAACAAAAAATGTATTAATCTGTCACCTAAATGTTACATCAGTATTAGTAGAACTCTGTACTAGGGTAAATATGCTTTTTTAAACTTAGGAAAGAAACAAAAGTTAGGATGAGGATTAAATAAAAATTCAGGATGAAGACAACCGTCTGCAGCTTCGGCTCGACTGCCCCTTTCTTTTGAGTGGCCCCTCAATGTTTTGGAAACGGGTGGAGGACATTGTCTTCATTAGAATGGGCCCCCCTGCGATGCTGAGGCAGTTTGGACTCCACTCTTAGAAGGCCTAGAGTGATAGTGATTTCACTGATCCTAGACCCATAGTGGACTCTGTGCATTAGCATCCCATTGGCAAACTGTTGTTATGTCAAAAAGATTTAGGTTAGCCAATCCAAATAAAAAATGTATTAATCTGTCACCTAAATGTTACATCAGTGTTAGTAGATCTCTGTCCTAGGGTAAATATGCTTTTTTTAAATTTAGGAAACAAACAAAAGTTAGGATGAGGATTAAATAAAAAATCTGAATTATTACAAACGCCTGCAGCTTCGGTTCGACTGCCCCTTACATTTGAGTGGCCCCTCAATGTTTTGGAAACGGGTGGAGGACTTTGTCTTCATTAGAATGGGCCCCCTGCGATGCTGAGGCAGTTTGGACTCCACTCTTAGAAGGCCTAGAGTGATGATGATTTCACTGATCCTAGACTCGGGGTAAACTCTGTGCATTAGCATCCCATGGGCGAACTGTTGTTATGTCAAAAAGATTTAGGGAGGCCAATCCAAACAAAAAATGTATTAATCTGTCACCTAAATGTTACATCAGTATTAGTAGAACTCTGTACTAGGGTAAATATGCTTTTTTAAACTTAGGAAAGAAACAAAAGTTAGGATGAGGATTAAATACAAATTCAGGATGAAGACAACCGTCTGCAGCTTCGGCTCGACTGCCCCTTTCTTTTGAGTGGCCCCTCAATGTTTTGGAAACGGGTGGAGGACATTGTCTTCATTAGAATGGGCCCCCCTGCGATGCTGAGGCAGTTTGGACTCCACTCTTAGAAGGCCTAGAGTGATAGTGATTTCACTGATCCTAGACCCGTAGTGGACTCTGTGCATTAGCATCCCATGGGCGAACTGTTGTTATGTCAAAAAGATTTAGGTTAGCCAATCCAACCAAAAAATGTATTAATCTGTCACCTAAATGTTACATCAGTGTTAGTAGATCTCTGTCCTAGGGTAAATATGCTTTTTTAAATTTAGGAAACAAACAAAAGTTAAGATGAGGATTAAATAAAAAATCAGAATTATTACAAACGTCTGCAGCTTCGGTTCGACTGCCCCTTACATTTGAGTGGCCCCTCAATGTTTTGGAAACGGGTGGAGGACTTTGTCTTCATTAGAATGGGCCCCCTGCGATGCTGAGGCAGTTTGGACTCCACTCTTAGAAGGCCTAGAGTGATGATGATTTCACTGATCCTAGACACGGGGTAAACTCTGTGCATTAGCATCCCATGGGTGAACTGTTGTTATGTCAAAAAGATTTAGGGAGGCCAATCCAAATAAAAAATTGATTAATCTGTCAACTAAATGTTACATCAGTATTAGTAGAACTCTGTACTAGGGTAAATATGCTTTTTTAAACTTAGGAAAGAAACAAAAGTTAGGATGAGGATTAAATACAAATTCAGGATGAAGACAACCGTCTGCAGCTTCGGCTCGACTGCCCCTTTCTTTTGAGTGGCCCCTCAATGTTTTGGAAACGGGTGGAGGACATTGTCTTCATTAGAATGGGCCCCCCTGCGATGCTGAGGCAGTTTGGACTCCACTCTTAGAAGGCCTAGAGTGATAGTGATTTCACTGATCCTAGACCCGTAGTGGACTCTGTGCATTAGCATCCCATGGGCGAACTGTTGTTATGTCAAAAAGATTTAGGGAGGCCAATACAAACAAAAAATGTATTAATCTGTCACCTAAATGTTACATCAGTGTTAGTAGATCTCTGTCCTAGGGTAAATATGCTTTTTTAAATTTAGGAAACAAACAAAAGTTAGGATGAGGATTAAATAAAAAATCTGAATTATTACAAACGCCTGCAGCTTCGGTTCGACTGCCCCTTACATTTGAGTGGCCCCTCAATGTTTTGGAAATGGGTGGAGGACTTTGTCTTCATTAGAATGGGCCCCCTGCGATGCTGAGGCAGTTTGGACTCCCACTCTTAGAAGGCCTAGAGTGATGATGATTTCACTGATCCTGGACCCGGGGTAAACTCTGTGCATTAGCATCCCATGGGCGAACTGTTGTTATGTCAAAAAGATTTAGGGAGGCCAATCCAAACAAAAAATTTATTAATCTGTCACCTAAATGTTACATCAGTATTAGTAGAACTCTGTACTAGGGTAAATATGCTTTTTTAAACTTAGGAAAGAAACAAAAGTTAGGATGAGGATTAAATAAAAATTCAGGATGAAGACAACCGTCTGCAGCTTCGGCTCGACTGCCCCTTTCTTTTGAGTGGCCCCTCAATGTTTTGGAAACGGGTGGAGGACATTGTCTTCATTAGAATGGGCCCCCCTGCGATGCTGAGGCAGTTTGGACTCCACTCTTAGAAGGCCTAGAGTGATAGTGATTTCACTGATCCTAGACCCATAGTGGACTCTGTGCATTAGCATCCCATTGGCAAACTGTTGTTATGTCAAAAAGATTTAGGTTAGCCAATCCAAATAAAAAATGTATTAATCTGTCACCTAAATGTTACATCAGTGTTAGTAGATCTCTGTCCTAGGGTAAATATGCTTTTTTTAAATTTAGGAAACAAACAAAAGTTAGGATGAGGATTAAATAAAAAATCTGAATTATTACAAACGCCTGCAGCTTCGGTTCGACTGCCCCTTACATTTGAGTGGCCCCTCAATGTTTTGGAAACGGGTGGAGGACTTTGTCTTCATTAGAATGGGCCCCCTGCGATGCTGAGGCAGTTTGGACTCCACTCTTAGAAGGCCTAGAGTGATGATGATTTCACTGATCCTAGACTCGGGGTAAACTCTGTGCATTAGCATCCCATGGGCGAACTGTTGTTATGTCAAAAAGATTTAGGGAGGCCAATCCAAACAAAAAATGTATTAATCTGTCACCTAAATGTTACATCAGTATTAGTAGAACTCTGTACTAGGGTAAATATGCTTTTTTAAACTTAGGAAAGAAACAAAAGTTAGGATGAGGATTAAATACAAATTCAGGATGAAAACAACCGTCTGCAGCTTCGGCTCGACTGCCCCTTTCTTTTGAGTGGCCCCTCAATGTTTTGGAAACGGGTGGAGGACATTGTCTTCATTAGAATGGGCCCCCCTGCGATGCTGAGGCAGTTTGGACTCCACTCTTAGAAGGCCTAGAGTGATAGTGATTTCACTGATCCTAGACCCGTAGTGGACTCTGTGCATTAGCATCCCATGGGCGAACTGTTGTTATGTCAAAAAGATTTAGGTTAGCCAATCCAACCAAAAAATGTATTAATCTGTCACCTAAATGTTACATCAGTGTTAGTAGATCTCTGTCCTAGGGTAAATATGCTTTTTTAAATTTAGGAAACAAACAAAAGTTAAGATGAGGATTAAATAAAAAATCAGAATTATTACAAACGTCTGCAGCTTCGGTTTGACTGCCCCTTACATTTGAGTGGCCCCTCAATGTTTTGGAAACGGGTGGAGGACTTTGTCTTCATTAGAATGGGCCCCCTGCGATGCTGAGGCAGTTTGGACTCCACTCTTAGAAGGCCTAGAGTGATGATGATTTCACTGATCCTAGACACGGGGTAAACTCTGTGCATTAGCATCCCATGGGTGAACTGTTGTTATGTCAAAAAGATTTAGGGAGGCCAATCCAAATAAAAAATTGATTAATCTGTCAACTAAATGTTACATCAGTATTAGTAGAACTCTGTACTAGGGTAAATATGCTTTTTTAAACTTAGGAAAGAAACAAAAGTTAGGATGAGGATTAAATACAAATTCAGGATGAAGACAACCGTCTGCAGCTTCGGCTCGACTGCCCCTTTCTTTTGAGTGGCCCCTCAATGTTTTGGAAACGGGTGGAGGACATTGTCTTCATTAGAATGGGCCCCCCTGCGATGCTGAGGCAGTTTGGACTCCACTCTTAGAAGGCCTAGAGTGATAGTGATTTCACTGATCCTAGACCCGTAGTGGACTCTGTGCATTAGCATCCCATGGGCGAACTGTTGTTATGTCAAAAAGATTTAGGTTAGCCAATCCAACCAAAAAATGTATTAATCTGTCACCTAAATGTTACATCAGTGTTAGTAGATCTCTGTCCTAGGGTAAATATGCTTTTTTAAATTTAGGAAACAAACAAAAGTTAGGATGAGGATTAAATAAAAAATCTGAATTATTACAAACGCCTGCAGCTTCGGTTCGACTGCCCCTTACATTTGAGTGGCCCCTCAATGTTTTGGAAATGGGTGGAGGACTTTGTCTTCATTAGAATGGGCCCCCTGCGATGCTGAGGCAGTTTGGACTCCCACTCTTAGAAGGCCTAGAGTGATGATGATTTCACTGATCCTGGACCCGGGGTAAACTCTGTGCATTAGCATCCCATGGGCGAACTGTTGTTATGTCAAAAAGATTTAGGGAGGCCAATCCAAACAAAAAATGTATTAATCTGTCACCTAAATGTTACATCAGTATTAGTAGAACTCTGTACTAGGGTAAATATGCTTTTTTAAACTTAGGAAAGAAACAAAAGTTAGGATGAGGATTAAATAAAAATTCAGGATGAAGACAACCGTCTGCAGCTTCGGCTCGACTGCCCCTTTCTTTTGAGTGGCCCCTCAATGTTTTGGAAACGGGTGGAGGACTTTGTCTTCATTAGAATGGGCCCCCCTGCGATGCTGAGGCAGTTTGGACTCCACTCTTAGAAGGCCTAGAGTGATAGTGATTTCACTGATCCTAGACCCGTAGTGGACTCTGTGCATTAGCATCCCATGGGCGAACTGTTGTTATGTCAATAAGATTTAGGTTAGCCAATCCAACCAAAAAATGTATTAATCTGTCACCTAAATGTTACATCAGTGTTAGTAGATCTCTGTCCTAGGGTAAATATGCTTTTTTAAATTTAGGAAACAAACAAAAGTTAGGATGAGGATTAAATAAAAAATCTGAATTATTACAAACGCCTGCAGCTTCGGTTCGACTGCCCCTTACATTTGAGTGGCCCCTCAATGTTTTGGAAACGGGTGGAGGACTTTGTCTTCATTAGAATGGGCCCCCTGCGATGCTGAGGCAGTTTGGACTCCACTCTTAGAAGGCCTAGAGTGATGATGATTTCACTGATCCTAGATACGGGGTAAACTCTGTGCATTAGCATCCCATGGGCGAACTGTTGTTATGTCAAAAAGATTTAGGGAGACCAATCCAAACAAAAAATTTATTAATCTGTCAACTAAATGTTACATCAGTATTAGTAGAACTCTGTACTAGGGTAAATATGCTTTTTTAAACTTAGGAAAGAAACAAAAGTTAGGATGAGGATTAAATACAAATTCAGGATGAAGACAACCGCCTGCAGCTTCGGCTCGACTGCCCCTTTCTTTTGAGTGGCCCCTCAATGTTTTGGAAACGGGTGGAGGACATTGTCTTCATTAGAATGGGCCCCCCTGCGATGCTGAGGCAGTTTGGACTCCACTCTTAGAAGGCCTAGAGTGATAGTGATTTCACTGATCCTAGACCCGTAGTGGACTCTGTGCATTAGCATCCCATGGGCGAACTGTTGTTATGTCAAAAAGATTTAGGTTAGCCAATCCAACCAAAAAATGTATTAATCTGTCACCTAAATGTTACATCAGTGTTAGTAGATCTCCGTCCTAGGGTAAATATGCTTTTTTTAAATTTAGGAAACAAACAAAAGTTAGGATGAGGATTAAATAAAAAATCTGAATTATTACAAACGCCTGCAGCTTCGGTTCGACTGCCCCTTACATTTGAGTGGCCCCTCAATGTTTTGGAAACGGGTGGAGGACTTTGTCTTCATTAGAATGGGCCCCCTGCGATGCTGAGGCAGTTTGGACTCCACTCTTAGAAGGCCTAGAGTGATGATGATTTCACTGATCCTAGACTCGGGGTAAACTCTGTGCATTAGCATCCCATGGGCGAACTGTTGTTATGTCAAAAAGATTTAGGGAGGCCAATCCAACCAAAAAATGTATTAATCTGTCACCTAAATGTTACATCAGTGTTAGTAGATCTCTGTCCTAGGGTAGATATGCTTTTTTAAACTTAGGAAACAAACAAAAGTTAGGATGAGGATTAAATAAAAAATCAGAATTATTACAAACGTCTGCAGCTTCGGTTCGACTGCCCCTTACATTTGAGTGGCCCCTCAATGTTTTGGAAACGGGTGGAGGACTTTGTCTTCATTAGAATGGGCCCCCTGCGATGCTGAGGCAGTTTGGACTCCACTCTTAGAAGGCCTAGAGTGATGATGATTTCACTGATCCTAGACACGGGGTAAACTCTGTGCATTAGCATCCCATGGGTGAACTGTTGTTATGTCAAAAAGATTTAGGGAGGCCAATCCAAATAAAAAATTGATTAATCTGTCAACTAAATGTTACATCAGTATTAGTAGAACTCTGTACTAGGGTAAATATGCTTTTTTAAACTTAGGAAAGAAACAAAAGTTAGGATGAGGATTAAATACAAATTCAGGATGAAGACAACCGTCTGCAGCTTCGGCTCGACTGCCCCTTTCTTTTGAGTGGCCCCTCAATGTTTTGGAAACGGGTGGAGGACATTGTCTTCATTAGAATGGGCCCCCCTGCGATGCTGAGGCAGTTTGGACTCCACTCTTAGAAGGCCTAGAGTGATAGTGATTTCACTGATCCTAGACCCGTAGTGGACTCTGTGCATTAGCATCCCATGGGCGAACTGTTGTTATGTCAAAAAGATTTAGGGAGGCCAATACAAACAAAAAATGTATTAATCTGTCACCTAAATGTTACATCAGTGTTAGTAGATCTCTGTCCTAGGGTAAATATGCTTTTTTAAATTTAGGAAACAAACAAAAGTTAGGATGAGGATTAAATAAAAAATCTGAATTATTACAAACGCCTGCAGCTTCGGTTCGACTGCCCCTTACATTTGAGTGGCCCCTCAATGTTTTGGAAATGGGTGGAGGACTTTGTCTTCATTAGAATGGGCCCCCTGCGATGCTGAGGCAGTTTGGACTCCCACTCTTAGAAGGCCTAGAGTGATGATGATTTCACTGATCCTGGACCCGGGGTAAACTCTGTGCATTAGCATCCCATGGGCGAACTGTTGTTATGTCAAAAAGATTTAGGGAGGCCAATACAAACAAAAAATGTATTAATCTGTCACCTAAATGTTACATCAGTATTAGTAGAACTCTGTACTAGGGTAAATATGCTTTTTTAAACTTAGGAAAGAAACAAAAGTTAGGATGAGGATTAAATACAAATTCAGGATGAAGACAACCGTCTGCAGCTTCGGCTCGACTGCCCCTTTCTTTTGAGTGGCCCCTCAATGTTTTGGAAACGGGTGGAGGACTTTGTCTTCATTAGAATGGGCCCCCCTGCGATGCTGAGGCAGTTTGGACTCCACTCTTAGAAGGCCTAGAGTGATAGTGATTTCACTGATCCTAGACCCGTAGTGGACTCTGTGCATTAGCATCCCATGGGCAAACTGTTGTTATGTCAATAAGATTTAGGTTAGCCAATCCAACCAAAAAATGTATTAATCTGTCACCTAAATGTTACATCAGTGTTAGTAGATCTCTGTCCTAGGGTAAATATGCTTTTTTAAATTTAGGAAACAAACAAAAGTTAGGATGAGGATTAAATAAAAAATCTGAATTATTACAAACGCCTGCAGCTTCGGTTCGACTGCCCTTACATTTGAGTGGCCCCTCAATGTTTTGGAAACGGGTGGAGGACTTTGTCTTCATTAGAATGGGCCCCTGCGATGCTGAGGCAGTTTGGACTCCACTCTTAGAAGGCCTAGAGTGATGATGATTTCACTGATCCTAGATACGGGGTAAACTCTGTGCATTAGCATCCCATGGGCGAACTGTTGTTATGTCAAAAAGATTTAGGGAGACCAATCCAAACAAAAAATGTATTAATCTGTGAACTAAATGTTACATCAGTATTAGTAGAACTCTGTACTAGGGTAAATATGCTTTTTTAAACTTAGGAAAGAAACAAAAGTTAGGATGAGGATTAAATACAAATTCAGGATGAAGACAACCGTCTGCAGCTTCGGCTCGACTGCCCCTTTCTTTTGAGTGGCCCCTCAATGTTTTGGAAACGGGTGGAGGACATTGTCTTCATTAGAATGGGCCCCCTGCGATGCTGAGGCAGTTTGGACTCCACTCTTAGAAGGCCTAGAGTGATAGTGATTTCACTGATCCTAGACCCGTAGTGGACTCTGTGCATTAGCATCCCATGGGCGAACTGTTGTTATGTCAAAAAGATTTAGGTTAGCCAATCCAACCAAAAAATGTATTAATCTGTCACCTAAATGTTACATCAGTGTTAGTAGATCTCTGTCCTAGGGTAAATATGCTTTTTTAAATTTAGGAAACAAACAAAAGTTAGGATGAGGATTAAATAAAAAATCTGAATTATTACAAACGCCTGCAGCTTCGGTTCGACTGTCCCTTACATTTGAGTGGCCCCTCAATGTTTTGGAAACGGGTGGAGGACTTTGTCTTCATTAGAATGGGCCCCCTGCGATGCTGAGGCAGTTTGGACTCCACTCTTAGAAGGCCTAGAGTGATGATGATTTCACTGATCCTGGACCCGGGGTAAACTCTGTGCATTAGCATCCCATGGGCGAACTGTTGTTATGTCAAAAAGATTTAGGGAGGCCAATCCAAATAAAAATTGATTCATCTGTCAACTAAATGTTACATCAGTATTAGTAGAACTCTGTACTAGGGTAAATATGCTTTTTTAAACTTAGGAAAGAAACAAAAGTTAGGATGAGGATTAAATAAAAATTCAGGATGAAGACAACCGTCTGCAGCTTCGGCTCGACTGCCCCTTTCTTTTGAGTGGCCCCTCAATGTTTTGGAAACGGGTGGAGGACTTTGTCTTCATTAGAATGGGCCCCCCTGCGATGCTGAGGCAGTTTGGACTCCACTCTTAGAAGGCCTAGAGTGATAGTGATTTCACTGATCCTAGACCCGTAGTGGACTCTGTGCATTAGCATCCCATGGGCGAACTGTTGTTATGTCAAAAAGATTTAGGTTAGCCAATCCAACCAAAAAATGTATTAATCTGTCACCTAAATGTTACATCAGTGTTAGTAGATCTCTGTCCTAGGGTAAATATGCTTTTTTAAATTTAGGAAACAAAAAAAAGTTAGGATGAGGATTAAATAAAAAATCTGAATTATTACAAACGCCTGCAGCTTCGGTTCGACTGCCCCTTACATTTGAGTGGCCCCTCAATGTTTTGGAAACGGGTGGAAGAATTTGTCTTCATTAGAATGGGCCCCCTGTGATGCTGAGGCAGTTTGGACTCCACTCTTAGAAGGCCTAGAGTGATGATGATTTCACTGATCCTAGACTCGGGGTAAACTCTGTGCATTAGCATCCCATGGGCGAACTGTTGTTATGTCAAAAAGATTTAGGGAGGCCAATCCAAACAAAAAATGTATTAATCTGTCACCTAAATGTTACATCAGTATTAGTAGAACTCTGTACTAGGGTAAATATGCTTTTTTAAACTTAGGAAAGAAACAAAAGTTAGGATGAGGATTAAATACAAATTCAGGATGAAGACAACCGTCTGCAGCTTCGGCTCGACTGCCCCTTTCTTTTGAGTGGCCCCTCAATGTTTTGGAAACGGGTGGAGGACTTTGTCTTCATTATAATGGGCCCCCCTGCGATGCTGAGGCAGTTTGGACTCCACTCTTAGAAGGCCTAGAGTGATAGTGATTTCACTGATCCTAGACCCGTAGTGGACTCTGTGCATTAGCATCCCATGGGCGAACTGTTGTTATGTCAAAAAGATTTAGGTTAGCCAATCCAACCAAAAAATGTATTAATCTGTCACCTAAATGTTACATCAGTGTTAGTAGATCTCTGTCCTAGGGTAGATATGCTTTTTTAAACTTAGGAAACAAACAAAAGTTAGGATGAGGATTAAATAAAAAATCTGAATTATTACAAACGTCTGCAGCTTCGGTTCGACTGCCCCTTACATTTGAGTGGCCCCTCAATGTTTTGGAAACGGGTGGAGGACTTTGTCTTCATTAGAATGGGCCCCCTGCGATGCTGAGGCAGTTTGGACTCCACTCTTAGAAGGCCTAGAGTGATGATGATTTCACTGATCCTAGACTCGGGGTAAACTCTGTGCATTAGCATCCCATGGGCGAACTGTTGTTATGTCAAAAAGATTTAGGGAGGCCAATCCAAACAAAAAATGTATTAATCTGTCACCTAAATGTTACATCAGTATTAGTAGAACTCTGTACTAGGGTAAATATGCTTTTTTAAACTTAGGAAAGAAACAAAAGTTAGGATGAGGATTAAATACAAATTCAGGATGAAGACAACCGTCTGCAGCTTCGGCTCGACTGCCCCTTTCTTTTGAGTGGCCCCTCAATGTTTTGGAAACGGGTGGAGGACTTTGTCTTCATTATAATGGGCCCCCCTGCGATGCTGAGGCAGTTTGGACTCCACTCTTAGAAGGCCTAGAGTGATAGTGATTTCACTGATCCTAGACCCGTAGTGGACTCTGTGCATTAGCATCCCATGGGCGAACTGTTGTTATGTCAAAAAGATTTAGGTTAGCCAATCCAACCAAAAAATGTATTAATCTGTCACCTAAATGTTACATCAGTGTTAGTAGATCTCTGTCCTAGGGTAGATATGCTTTTTTAAACTTAGGAAACAAACAAAAGTTAGGATGATGATTAAATAAAAAATCTGAATTATTACAAACGTCTGTAGCTTCGGTTCGACTGCCCCTTACATTTGAGGGGCCCCTCAATGTTTTGGAAACGGGTGGAGGACTTTGTCTTCATTAGAATGGGCCCCCTGCGATGCTGAGGCAGTTTGGACTCCACTCTTAGAAGGCCTAGAGTGATGATGATTTCACTGATCCTAGACTCGGGGTAAACTCTGCGCATTAGCATCCCATGGGCGAACTGTTGTTATGTCAAAAAGATTTAGGGAGGCCAATCCAAACAAAAAATGTATTAATCTGTCACCTAAATGTTACATCAGTATTAGTAGAACTCTGTACTAGGGTAAATATGCTTTTTTAAACTTAGGAAAGAAACAAAAGTTAGGATGAGGATTAAATAAAAATTCAGGATGAAGACAACCGTCTGCAGATTCGGCTCGACTGCCCCTTTCTTTTGAGTGGCCCCTCAATGTTTTGGAAACGGGTGGAGGACTTTGTCTTCATTAGAATGGGCCCCCCTGCGATGCTGAGGCAGTTTGGACTCCACTCTTAGAAGGCCTAGAGTGATAGTGATTTCACTGATCCTAGACCCGTAGTGGACTCTGCGCATTAGCATCCCATTGGCAAACTGTTGTTATGTCAAAAAGATTTAGGTTAGCCAATCCAAATAAAAAATGTATTAATCTGTCACCTAAATGTTATATCAGTGTTAGTAGATCTCTGTCCTAGGGTAAATATGCTTTTTTTAAATTTAGGAAACAAACAAAAGTTAGGATGAGGATTAAATAAAAAATCTGAATTATTACAAACGCCTGCAGCTTCGGTTCGACTGCCCCTTACATTTGAGTGGCCCCTCAATGTTTTGGAAACGGGTGGAGGACTTTGTCTTCATTAGAATGGGCCCCCTGCGATGCTGAGGCAGTTTGGACTCCACTCTTAGAAGGCCTAGAGTGATGATGATTTCACTGATCCTAGACTCGGGGTAAACTCTGTGCATTAGCATCCCATGGGCGAACTGTTGTTATGTCAAAAAGATTTAGGTTAGCCAATCCATCCAAAAAATGTATTAATCTGTCACCTAAATGTTACATCAGTGTTAGTAGATCTCTGTCCTAGGGTAAATATGCTTTTTTAAATTTAGGAAACAAACAAAAGTTAGGATGAGGATTAAATAAAAAATCTGAATTATTACAAACGCCTGCAGCTTCGGTTCGACTGTCCCTTACATTTGAGTGGCCCCTCAATGTTTTGGAAACGGGTGGAGGACTTTGTCTTCATTAGAATGGGCCCCCTGCGATGCTGAGGCAGTTTGGACTCCACTCTTAGAAGGCCTAGGGTGATGATGATTTCACTGATCCTGGACCCGGGGTAAACTCTGTGCATTAGCATCCCATGGGCGAACTGTTGTTATGTCAAAAAGATTTAGGGAGGCCAATCCAAATAAAAAATTGATTCATCTGTCAACTAAATGTTACATCAGTATTAGTAGAACTCTGTACTAGGGTAAATATGCTTTTTTAAACTTAGGAAAGAAACAAAAGTTAGGATGAGGATTAAATAAAAATTCAGGATGAAGACAACCGTCTGCAGCTTCGGCTCGACTGCCCCTTTCTTTTGAGTGGCCCCTCAATGTTTTGGAAACGGGTGGAGGACTTTGTCTTCATTAGAATGGGCCCCCCTGCGATGCTGAGGCAGTTTGGACTCCACTCTTAGAAGGCCTAGAGTGATAGTGATTTCACTGATCCTAGACCCGTAGTGGACTCTGTGCATTAGCATCCCATGGGCGAACTGTTGTTATGTCAAAAAGATTTAGGTTAGCCAATCCAACCAAAAAATGTATTAATCTGTCACCTAAATGTTACATCAGTATTAGTAGAACTCTGTACTAGGGTAAATATGCTTTTTTAAACTTAGGAAAGAAACAAAAGTTAGGATGAGGATTAAATACAAATTCAGGATGAAGACAACCGTCTCCAGCTTCGGCTCGACTGCCCCTTTCTTTTGAGTGGCCCCTCAATGTTTTGGAAACGGGTGGAGGACTTTGTCTTCATTATAATGGGCCCCCCTGCGATGCTGAGGCAGTTTGGACTCCACTCTTAGAAGGCCTAGAGTGATAGTGATTTCACTGATCCTAGACCCGTAGTGGACTCTGTGCATTAGCATCCCATGGGCGAACTGTTGTTATGTCAAAAAGATTTAGGTTAGCCAATCCAACCAAAAAATGTATTAATCTGTCACCTAAATGTTACATCAGTGTTAGTAGATCTCTGTCCTAGGGTAGATATGCTTTTTTAAACTTAGGAAACAAACAAAAGTTAGGATGAGGATTAAATAAAAAATCTGAATTATTACAAACGTCTGCAGCTTCGGTTCGACTGCCCCTTACATTTGAGTGGCCCCTCAATGTTTTGGAAACGGGTGGAGGACTTTGTCTTCATTAGAATGGGCCCCCTGCGATGCTGAGGCAGTTTGGACTCCACTCTTAGAAGGCCTAGAGTGATGATGATTTCACTGATCCTAGACTCGGGGTAAACTCTGTGCATTAGCATCCCATGGGCGAACTGTTGTTATGTCAAAAAGATTTCGGGAGGCCAATCCAAACAAAAAATGTATTAATCTGTTACCTAAATGTTACATCAGTATTAGTAGAACTCTGTACTAGGGTAAATATGCTTTTTTAAACTTAGGAAAGAAACAAAAGTTAGGATGAGGATTAAATACAAATTCAGGATGAAGACAACCGTCTGCAGCTTCGGCTCGACTGCCCCTTTCTTTTGAGTGGCCCCTCAATGTTTTGGAAATGGGTGGAGGACTTTGTCTTCATTATAATGGGCCCCCCTGCGATGCTGAGGCAGTTTGGACTCCACTCTTAGAAGGCCTAGAGTGATAGTGATTTCACTGATCCTAGACCCGTAGTGGACTCTGTGCATTAGCATCCCATGGGCGAACTGTTGTTATGTCAAAAAGATTTAGGTTAGCCAATCCAACCAAAAAATTTATTAATCTGTCACCTAAATGTTACATCAGTGTTAGTAGATCTCTGTCCTAGGGTAGATATGCTTTTTTAAACTTAGGAAACAAACAAAAGTTAGGATGAGGATTAAATAAAAAATCTGAATTATTACAAACGTCTGTAGCTTCGGTTCGACTGCCCCTTACATTTTAGTGGCCCCTCAATGTTTTGGAAACGGGTGGAGGACTTTGTCTTCATTAGAATGGGCCCCCTGCGATGCTGAGGCAGTTTGGACTCCACTCTTAGAAGGCCTAGAGTGATGATGATTTCACTGATCCTAGACTCGGGGTAAACTCTGTGCATTAGCATCCCATGGGCGAACTGTTGTTATGTCAAAAAGATTTAGGGAGGCCAATCCAAACAAAAAATGTATTAATCTGTCACCTAAATGTTACATCAGTATTAGTAGAACTCTGTACTAGGGTAAATATGCTTTTTTAAACTTAGGAAAGAAACAAAAGTTAGGATGAGGATTAAATACAAATTCAGGATGAAGACAACCGTCTGCAGCTTCGGCTCGACTGCCCCTTTCTTTTGAGTGGCCCCTCAATGTTTTGGAAACGGGTGGAGGACTTTGTCTTCATTATAATGGGCCCCCCTGCGATGCTGAGGCAGTTTGGACTCCACTCTTAGAAGGCCTAGAGTGATAGTGATTTCACTGATCCTAGACCCGTAGTGGACTCTGTGCATTAGCATCCCATGGGCGAACTGTTGTTATGTCAAAAAGATTTAGGTTAGCCAATCCAACCAAAAAATGTATTAATCTGTCACCTAAATGTTACATCAGTGTTAGTAGATCTCTGTCCTAGGGTAGATATGCTTTTTTAAACTTAGGAAACAAACAAAAGTTAGGATGAGGATTAAATAAAAAATCTGAATTATTACAAACGTCTGTAGCTTCGGTTCGACTGCCCCTTACATTTGAGTGGCCCCTCAATGTTTTGGAAACGGGTGGAGGACTTTGTCTTCATTAGAATGGGCCCCCTGCGATGCTGAGGCAGTTTGGACTCCACTCTTAGAAGGCCTAGAGTGATGATGATTTCACTGATCCTAGACTCGGGGTAAACTCTGTGCATTAGCATCCCATGGGCGAACTGTTGTTATGTCAAAAAGATTTAGGGAGGCCAATCCAAACAAAAAATGTATTAATCTGTCACCTAAATGTTACATCAGTATTAGTAGAACTCTGTACTAGGGTAAATATGCTTTTTTAAACTTAGGAAAGAAACAAAAGTTAGGATGAGGATTAAATAAAAATTCAGGATGAAGACAACCGTCTGCAGCTTCGGCTCGACTGCCCCTTTCTTTTGAGTGGCCCCTCAATGTTTTGGAAACGGGTGGAGGACTTTGTCTTCATTAGAATGGGCCCCCCTGCGATGCTGAGGCAGTTTGGACTCCACTCTTAGAAGGCCTAGAGTGATAGTGATTTCACTGATCCTAGACCCGTAGTGGACTCTGCGCATTAGCATCCCATTGGCAAACTGTTGTTATGTCAAAAAGATTTAGGTTAGCCAATCCAAATAAAAAATGTATTAATCTGTCACCTAAATGTTATATCAGTGTTAGTAGATCTCTGTCCTAGGGTAAATATGCTTTTTTTAAATTTAGGAAACAAACAAAAGTTAGGATGAGGATTAAATAAAAAATCTGAATTATTACAAACGCCTGCAGCTTCGGTTCGACTGCCCCTTACATTTGAGTGGCCCCTCAATGTTTTGGAAACGGGTGGAGGACTTTGTCTTCATTAGAATGGGCCCCCTGCGATGCTGAGGCAGTTTGGACTCCACTCTTAGAAGGCCTAGAGTGATGATGATTTCACTGATCCTAGACTCGGGGTAAACTCTGTGCATTAGCATCCCATGGGCGAACTGTTGTTATGTCAAAAAGATTTAGGGAGGCCAATCCAAACAAAAAATTGATTAATCTGTCACCTAAATGTTACATCAGTATTAGTAGAACTCTGTACTAGGGTATATATGCTTTTTTAAACTTAGGAAAGAAACAAAAGTTAGGATGAGGATTAAATAAAAATTCAGGATGAAGACAACCGTCTGCAGCTTCGGCTCGACTGCCCCTTTCTTTTGAGTGGCCCCTCAATGTTTTGGAAACGGGTGGAGGACTTTGTCTTCATTAGAATGGGCCCCCCTGTGATGCTGAAGCAGTTTGGACTTTACTCTTAGAAGGCCTAGAGTGATAGTGATTTCACTGATCCTAGACCCGTAGTGGACTCTGTGCATTATCATCCCATGAGCGAACTGTTGTTATGTCAAACAGATTTAGGTTAGCCAATCCAACCAAAAAATGTATTAATCTGTCACCTAAATGTTACATCAGTGTTAGTAGATCTCTGTCCTAGGGTAAATATGCTTTTTTAAACTTAGGAAACAAACAAAAGTTAGGATTTGGATTAAATAAAAAATCTGAATTATTACAAACGCCTGCAGCTTCGGTTCGACTGCCCCTTACATTTGAGTGGCCCCTCAATGTTTCGGAAAATGGTGGAGGACTTTGTCTTCATTAGAATGGGCCCCCTGCGATGCTGAGGCAGTTTGGACTCCACTCTTAGAAGGCCTAGAGTGATGATGATTTCACTGATCCTGGACCCTGGGTAAACTCTGTGCATTAGCATCCCATGGGCGAACTGTTGTTATGTCAAAAAGATTTAGGGAGGCCAATCCTAACAAAAAATGGATTAATCTGTCACCTAAATGTTACATCAGTATTAGTAGAACTCTGTACTAGGGTAAATATGCTTTTTTAAACTTAGGAAAGAAACAAAAGTTAGGATGAGGATTAAATAAAAATTCAGGATGAAGACAACCGTCTGCAGCTTCGGCTCGACTGCCCCTTTCTTTTGAGTGGCCCCTCAATGTTTTGGAAACGGGTGGAGGACTTTGTCTTCATTAGAATGGGCCCCCCTGTGATGCTGAAGCAGTTTGGACTTTACTCTTAGAAGGCCTAGAGTGATAGTGATTTCACTGATCCTAGACCCGTAGTGGACTCTGTGCATTATCATCCCATGAGCGAACTGTTGTTATGTCAAAAAGATTTAGGTTAGCCAATCCAACTAAAAAATTTATTAATCTGTCACCTAAATGTTACATCAGTGTTAGTAGATCTCTGTCCTAGGGTAAATATGCTTTTTTAAACTTAGGAAACAAACAAAAGTTAGGATTTGGATTAAATAAAAAATCTGAATTATTACAAACGCCTGCAGCTTCGGTTCGACTGCCCCTTACATTTGAGTGGCCCCTCAATGTTTTGGAAAAGGGTGGAGGACTTTGTCTTCATTTGAATGGGCCCCCTGCGATGCTGAGGCAGTTTGGACTTTACTCTTAGAAGGCCTAGAGTGATAGTGATTTCACTGATCCTAGACCCGTAGTGGACTCTGTGCATTAGCATCCCATGAGCGAACTGTTGTTATGTCAAAAAGATTTAGGTTAGCCAATCCAACCAAAAAATGTTTTAATCTGTCACCTAAATGTTACATCAGTGTTAGTAGATCTCTGTCCTAGGGTAAATATGCTTTTTTAACCCCTTAGTGACCAAGCTTGTTTGGACCTTAATGACCAAGCCAAATTTGTCAAATCTGGTATGTGTGACTTTATCAGAGAATAACTCTGTGAAAGTTTTGAATATCCAAGTAATTCTGACATTGTTTTTTCGTCACATGTTGTACTTTATTTTAGTGGTAAAAGTAGACTGATACGATTTGCGGAAATAACTTAAAAAATAGAAAAATTGAAGAAATTTTGTAAAAATTATCATTTTTTCCTATTTTTAACTGCAATATGTCACATATGTACACACATACTGTACAATTTTTTTATTAAATATATATTTCTATCTCTTTACTCCATTTTGGCAGCACTTTTGAAAAAAAAAAATAATTTTTGAGCAATTTAGAAGACTTACAAGTTAAGTAATAATTTTATAAATTTTGTAGTACATTTTGTTTTCCTGCACCATGCCAGGTTTCCATAGGCTCATAGGTGTCAGAATGGTGGAAACCCCCACAAGTGACCCCATTTTGAAAACTAGACCCCTTAAGGTATTTATTAAGGGGTGTTGTAAGTATTTTGACCCCACAGTTTTTTTGTAAGAATTCATGCAAAGCAGGCATAAAAAAATATAATTTAACTTTTTTCATAAAAGTATCACGTTGAAGACCGATTTCTTTGTAAAGCGACCATGAGAATGTAGAAACACACCCAAAAATCTATCACCCTGTTTCTCTTGTTTTAAAAAATGCCCCCATTGTGACCCTAATGCGTTGCCTGGACACACGACAGGGCCCGAAAGGGAGGGAGCACCCGGAGGCTTTAAGGACTCATATTTTGCTTGAAAATGTTTTAGGCCCCACTGTACATTTGGAGAGGTTTTGAACTACCAGAACGATAGAAACTCTCCATAAACGACCCCATTTAGAAAACTAGACCCCTTAAGGTATTTATCTAGGGGTGTAGTGAGTATTTTGACCCCACAGTTTTTTGCTAAATTTAATGCATAGCAGGTGAAAAAAAATAAAACATCACTTTTTTCATAAAAGTATCACTTTGAAGACCGATTTCTGTGTAAAGCGACCATAAGAATGAAGAAACACACCCCAAAATCTATCACCCTGTTTCTCCTGTTTTCAAAAATGCCCCCATTGTGACCCTAATGTGTTGCCTGGACACACAGCAGGGCCCGAAAGAAAGGGAGCACCCGGAGGCTTTCAGGACTCCTATTTTGTTTGAAAATGTTTTAGGCCCCACTGTACATTTGGAGAGGTTTTGAACTACCAGAACGATAGAAACTCCCCATAAACGACCCCATTTAGAAAACTAGACCCCTTAAGGTATTTATCTAGGGGTGTAGTGAGTATTTTGACCCCACAGTTTTTTGCTAAATTTAATGCATAGCAGGTGAAAAAAAATAAAAAATCACTTTTTTCATAAAAGTATCACTTTGAAGACCGATTTCTGTGTAAAGCGACCATAAGAATGAAGAAACACACCCCAAAATCTATCACCCTGTTTCTCCTGTTTTCAAAAATGCCCCATTGTGACTCTAATGCATTGCCTGGACACACAGCAGGGCTTGAAAGGAAGGGAGCACCCAGAGGCTTTCAGGACTCATATTTTGCTTGAAAATGTTTTAGGCCCCACTGTATATTTGGAGAGGTTTTAAACTACCAGAACGATAGAAACTCCCCATAAATGACCCCATTTAGAAAACTAGACCCCTTAAGGTATTTATCTAGGGGTGTAGTGAGTATTTTGACCCCACAGTTTTTTGCTAAATTTAATGCATAGCTGGTGAAATTACAAAAAAAAAATCACTTTTTATATAAAAGTATCACTTTGAAGACCGATTTCTTTGTAAAGCGAACATGAAAATGAAGAAACACACCCCAAAATCTATCACCCTGTTTCTCCTGTTTTCAAAAATACTCTCATTGTTGCCATAATCTGCTTATTAGACCTGTGGCTGGGCCAAAAAGAGAGGGAGCACCCTTTGGCTTTCAGGGCACAATTGAATAAATTCTAGGCCCCATATCATGCATTTAGAGGCATTGAGCTGCCTGAACAAAAAAAAACCACGCAGAAATGACCCCATTTTAAAAACTAAACCCCTAAAGGTATTCATCTAGTGGTGTAGTGGGCATGCGGACCAAAAATGTTTTAAATGAGGAAATAATGGGTATCATTTCAGACACTATGGGTATATAATGTTTTCTTCAAGCTTTTATTACGTTTCCACATGAAATAGAGGAGACGTGGTAGAAGGTTATTTTGTTAGAAATATGCCACATTAATAAATTTGTGCGGCACAGAATAGAAGTGAAGCCGTGTATTCATAACGGATACATGTCGCTATAGACGTATTTGCCTGTACTTATGACTATGTCTTGCTGAAGAAGCAGTTGGTGCCATTATGATGTCATTGTGGACAGAATTCTGTCCTAATATAAAATCAGTCAGAGAGGAAAAAATAAACTGTACTGGAGTGACGGGCAATATCTTCAAACAAATGGAGGAAAATGTATCCAACTATGTTGCAAACTCGAGTCTGTTCACTAGATAGAAGAACACCTGCAGGGCTGTCAAGACAAGGTTTTTTTTTTTCAGTGACTGGTTGTACAACGTCTCTTTAGCTCCATCAATCCTTATGAGGGACGAATGTGCCAAGTGACGCGGTACACCATAACAGGCCCCTGCCCGGCAAGGTAGGAACCGCTATGTGCACAAAACAACCAATCACCTACAGAATATATAAAAGGACAGTGTCCAAAACCATCTATAGGAACAGTAAAGGATCACTAATCCCCAAAATGATGTCAGTATTTCCAGAAGAACCGTAACAAAGCCCATGGTGTATTGATAAGGAACAGCTCAATTATTAGAGATCCTCCAAATAAAAAAAAAGATCATGCCCGTATCACGGTACAGAATTAGGAATGTAACAGCTGTATGTGGCAGGACATAGTCATAAGAACAGTCAAAATAAAAAAATTGTGGATGTGGGATTTTGTACTGGACAATTAATTCCAGCACTTGATCACCCACAAATAAATAAAAAAAATCATAAGGGGTAAAATTAGTTTCACGGTCTGAAAAAAATGTGCTCTACAACCTCTCCCACAAGAAATAATCCCTACTTGGAAAGCCCACAAACTAAAAAGAAAATATAAAGAAATTGACTCCCTAAAAAGGCCCCCAACCCATTTTTTTTTTTGTGTTAAATTCTAGTAATTTGCAACCGTGTGAAAGGTTTCGAAACAGGGGTAGTTACAAAGGGCTGGATTTGATGGACACATGGGGCAATAAAAGCGGGTATCCCTCCTCCTGCCATGCTTGCTACATACCCGACACCTTTTTTGGGGATATTTTTGGGTCTCAGTGGAGGGAATAGGGTGTAAAAAGTGGCGCTCTGAAAGCCTGCGCACATCCTCAGATTTGCAGGATTGTGCCGGTATAGTGGACTCAAAAAGGAGATGCTCAATGACCTTCTCCTGAAATTGAAGGAAAGTGAGCGTTCCTTGGGCTTTTTTGAAAATAACAAAACTGTTATAGGTAGCAACCTGGATGAGGTAGATTGCTACCTTTTTGTACCAGGCCTTATTTTTGCGCTTCACCAGGTAAGGCTGAAGCACCTGGTCGGAAAGGTCTACACCCCCCATAAATTTGTTGTAGTCTGTTACACAGACAGGTTTCTGCTTTGCAGTGGTAGCCCCCCTCTCCGTAATTGCCACAGTGGTGTCCGTGTGTACGGTGGACAGCATGTAGACATCCTTCTTGTCGGCCGACTTCACTGCAAGCAATTCCTGACTTGCAAGGGCCATGGATGTTCCTTTTCCCAAACGCCTGGACACCAACTGTTGTGGGAGTCCCACTCTGTTCTTCCGTACTGTCCCACAGGCCCCTGTATTTGCAGCATGGAGGGCTTTATAAAGGGCAACGCTGGTATAAAAATTGTCTGTATAGACGTGGTACCCCTTGTGCAGAAATGGCTCCATTAGGTTCCACACAATTTTGCCAGAGGTGCCAATAGTTTCTGGGCAGCCTGGGGTATAAATTTGGCAGTCCCTGCCTTCATAGATTTTGAAACCGCAGGTGTAACCCGTTGTGCTCTCGCAAACTTTGTACAATTTCACCCCATATCTGGCTCGTTTGGAAGGGATGAATTGACGAAAGGAAAGACGCCCTTTGAAGCTCATGAGCGATTCATCTACTGACAAATTTTTGTCAGGGGTGTACAACTTTAGAAATAAATCACTTAGAAGGGTGATTAATGGCCTTAATTTATTAAGCCGATCATAAGCTGGGTCACTTCTTGGGGGGACTTGGGAATTATCAGTAAAATGCATGAATCGCATTAGGGCCTCATAGCGGTTTCTGGACATCACTGCTGCAAATACAGGGGTAGCGTGGACAGCATCACAAGTCCAGTAGGACCGGACAGAGGGTTTTTTAACCAAACCCATATTGAGGGTAATGCCTAAATTTTTTTTTATTTCTGGGACACTTGTGGGGCTCCACATTCTGGAGTACATAGACGCAGGCTTTTGTAGAACAAACTGCCTAGCATACAGATTAGTCTGCTGGACTATCAAGTCTAGGACCGTATCACATATAAATAAATTAAAAAAATTATAGGGGGTAAAATTTTGGACGTCGACACTAATTCCTGGGGTCGCTTCAAATTGGGGTACTTGGGGGGAAAATGATAGTGCAGGATCCCACATCACGGGAGGGACTGAAACACTCGGCCCTGCACTTGACACCTGACACCCTACAGCGACTAACGTATCCACCACCATAGGACTATGGGGTTCAGCGGTGGAATTAGAATCGTCACTGTCACTGTCTGGAACAAATTCTGAAGCGGTGTCTGTTTCGCTTTCAGAAGTGTCGGAACATAGCAAGGCGTAGGCTTGCTCCGCGCTGTACATACGCTGAGACATATTTATAGATGTGTATGTATATATATATATATATATATATATATATATATATATATGCCCTATAAGTCCTAACCCTAAAGTAAACCTAAAATCCTAAAAACGACACAAATTATTATTATTTTTTTTTATATATATATATTTTTTATATTTTTTATTTTTTTATATAACAGACGTAAAATTAATTCTAAACGGCCCTAAACACGAGCACTAAACTAGCCCTAACCCTAAAGTAACGCTAAACTAACACTAAACTAGCACTAACGCTAAACTAGAACTAACGCTAAACTAGCGCTAACGCTAAACTAGCGCTGACGCTAATCTAGCGCTGACGCTAATATAGATTTGATATATTATATATATATATGTATGTATAAGAACGATGATTTTTTATCACTTTTTTTCTTTCTTCACAGCACAGGACTTAGACGGATTTCTCTCTCCTCTCAGAACAACTACAATGGGAGGAGAGAAACACAGCCCATGTCCTGGCTGTGTTTTGAAAATAACTGTCAGTGATCTCTGTGATAGGTTTTATCACAGAGATCACCTGATCAGGGACCAGTCACAACGGTCCATGATTTTTGCTGTGCCAGATGACGACACAGGTAAGACATGCAAAGCGCACTCGGGCGCCATTTTGGGGGGGGGGAATCGGACCGGGGGGGGGGAATCGGACATGAAGGGGAATCGGACGGGGGGGGATCGGACGTGGGAGGGGGGGACGCACTATTTACCCGTTCTCACTCCTCTCTAAGGAGTTATTCCATGAGAGGAGAGAGAAATGGCGATTATCCGCCGGTTTAGCGTGAACGCCGTGAAATAGCGATTCACGGCGATCACGTGACCAGAGACCACTCGTTATGGTCTCTGGTCGTTGCCCCGAACTCTCAGCTACCTCCGGTAGCTGAGAGAACGGAGCCCCGATCTTTAATTTCGGCGCTACTTTAGGCTAATGCGATCACGTTAAAAGGCGTCGCATTAGCCTAAAGCCCATTAGTGAGGAACGTAAAAAAGCGTACTGTTGGTCACTAAGGGGTTAAGAGGTTCACAAGGTGAGAAGACTAGTTTACATTTTTTTTCAAGGTATTACTCTAGGGAGCGCTCCTGTTAACATCTTTTTCTCACACTGTATTTTCCTAAGGTACTGTATACATTTCACTCATTAATGCCGACCTAGCCAAGTGAGCACACAACAAAGTAAGCCTGCGCACCCAAATAGAGTACCAACCATCTACACATCATGCCAATTAAGGAGTTTTGCCTTTGCACAGCGCTCCAAGGGGAGCACAATACAACTTCAATGCTGCAAATACCTAACCTGAACGTCACATCTGCACCTTCCTCTTCTCTTTTGAAGGTGTTAGTGTACAGAGTAGTAGGGGAATTGACCAGACATGATGTGCTGCCTCGTGGACTGTCCTATATTTCCAGAGCGAAGGAAAGATAGGTGGTCTGGCCAGTTGTAGACTTCATCCCTAACATCTGACACAGACCAAAATAAGTATTCGGCACTCAAAGCCAAAGTTTTAAGAAATCTCAAGTGCGCCAACTACAGCGGTCAGCCGCCATTCGGAACGAAGCGCCAACTACTGGATGTACCAGCAACCAGAACGGCACAGTGCCTGATGAAGGTCATGTAATGACCGAAGCGTCGCACTAAGCCTCTGGCATCTACAACCACTTGAAAAAAATCAAGATTTCTTCTTTAAACTTCAGCTTTGTGTGCCAAATACTTATTTTGACTACGATTGGGTTGGGACCCTATTCGTGCACCTACATCGTCCAGTGCGTTCTGAACCACTACTTATCTGGCACAGACCATCCTGGAGCTGAATGTCTCTGAGGCTGCTCTTTCAAAGTTGCTAATGTAGCTCATCTGGGCTCCATAGACCCAACCTTTATATATGACTCCTAGAGAAATGGGTTAGTGAAAGAAAAAGGTAAAATTCAGATCCTGGAGGCCATTGAGTATGTCAACCTTTGGACCTTGATTGGCATCTACGGCATATTTTCAGAGTAATCCATCAGATGCCTCAAGAAGAACATTTTATGAGGAAAGGACAATGTTGATTAGATTGCAGGTCCTCCTGTTTCTAACTCACATAATTATTACCCAGCATCCAGGTAAATAGTGCATACAAAGTCCAGAAATATAACCAGGCGACTGTCCAGATAAACATTGGATACAGCGCCCAGAAATGGTGCATTGTGCCCCGATAAATATTTCCTTAAAAGGAATGTCCGAGAAATTAAACTAGTTGCATGGAATGTTTTGAAATGAAAAAAACAGCCATTACTCACCTGTTAAATCCCCTGCACCCATGATCTGGTGGTCAACCCGATGGGTTGATTGAAGAGACTACCCTACGTGGTTCGACACCCGCTACAAAATTCTCACCCAAAAATTAAGATATGGAATAGGTTACCCCTTTCTATGGCAGATCGAATAGCCGTAATTAAAATGATAGTATTACCCCAGTTGTTGTATCCACTGATTAACAGTCCCATATGGATAGGAGAAAAGACGTTTAAATGCATAGAAAGCTTAACCCCTTCCCGACATTTGTCGTAAGTATACGACATGGAAAGCCAGTGCTTCCCGCAAAATGTCATATACTTACGCCAAATAATTGGCACCGGCTCAGAAGCTGAGTCGGTGCCATCATCGCCGGATCTCAGCTGTATCTGACAGCTGACATCCGGCTGTAATGGCGGGGACCAAAATTAGCTTCGATCCCCGCCATTAACCCCTTCAATGCAGCGTTCAAACGTGATCGCTACATTTAACCTGTTTGCAGCTCATTGGAACCACAGCAATGAAATTGCCGGGGTTCCGGTGGCTGCAATAGCAACCGGAGGCCTAATACTGGCCTCCCAGTCTGCCTAGCACGGAAGCCGGTCAAGATCCGTACAGTGGCGGAGCCTGATCGGCTTCCGTAGCCGCCGGCAAGATGGCGCCGACTCAGGAGCTGATCCAGCGTCCTCAGCGGTGGAGGTCAGCTGTATATTACAGCTGACATCCACATGAAATGGTAGGATCCGATCCCTGCCATTAACCCCTTTGATGCAGCAATCTAAAGCGATTGCTGCATCTTAGCGGTTGCTAGCAGATCGCCAGCCCTGACAGGCAATCAGGACTTGCGACTGCTGCTATGGCAACAGGAGACACAATGACCTCCTGCTCTGCCATTACGGAAGCTGATTGGGCACCGCCGGGAGGCGAAGCCTAATCGGCTTGCTGTCAGTGAATAACTGACAGATCTAATACATTTCACTACGTAGGTAGTGCAATGTATTAGAAAAAAACTAAAGCTGACAGTTGGACCGTCAAGTCCCCTAGTGGGACTTGAGAAAAAGTGTAAGAAAAAGTATAAAAAAAGTGTCAAAAAAAAGTGAAAAAAATAAAAGTTTGAAAACAATAAAAGTTTCAAGTAATAAAATAAAACACAATCGCCCTTTTTCACTTATCAAGTCCTTTATTATTGAAAAATAATAATAAACCATACGTATTTGGTATCGCCGGGACTGTAACGACCTGAGGTATCAAAATATAATATTATTTATTGCATACGGTGAACAACGTAAAAAAAAAACGTACCAGAGTTTCTGTTTTTTGGTCACTTTGACCTACATATATTGGAATAAAAAGTGATCAAAAGTCGCACGTATCCAAAAATGGTACCTATAAAAACTATAGCTCGTCTCGCAAAATACAAGCCCTCATACACCTCCGTCGACAAAAAAGTAAAAAAGTTATGGTTCTCACAACTTGGCGACAGAAAAAGTACTTTCTTTTTACAAAAGTAATTTTATTGTGCAAAAAAATGTAAAACATAAAAAAGTGCTAGAAATTAGGTATCGCCAGAATCGTACGGACCCGCAGAATAAAGTTAACATGTAATTTATAATGCTTGGTGAACGCTGTATAAAAAAAAACTAAAAAAAAACTATGCCAGAATTGTATTTTTTTGTTTACCTGGCCTCCCAAAAAATAGGATAAAAGGTGATCAAAAAGTCACATGTACCTCAAAATGGTACCAATAATAACTACAGCTCGTCCAGCAAAAAAACAGCCCTCATACCACTACGTCTATGAAAAAATAAAATTAGTTAAGGCTCCAATAAGTCAGGAAAGAAAAAATATGCAGTTGTGCCGGCCCGAGGGGAACATTTCTTCTGTTTCAAGAGGCGATTTACCAAGGACCTAAAATTAGGGAACCAGGAAGGGCAGGGCCCAAACATATCTGCTGGAAGCGAGGGTGCCCGTATTATACCAGGACAACACTTTCCCAGCAAAATTCCCCAAACTGCAAAGGTGCGGAGTGTGGACCAAAAGGGGGATAAGAAAGGACGCCATATATCAGTGCGACACCGGCCTGTGCAGAAAGGATTGCTTCACAGCGTAACACACATCTATGGATCATTTTATTGCTTTTTTACCCCATTATTATGCCACTTGACTATGTCCCTGATGTACTCTGCCCAGCTTACATATGCCCCACATTATAAATGGAAACACCAGCAATAATCAAACAAATCTACTACCAAGCAAAATCCGCTCTCAAAAAGCCAAATGGCGCTCCCTCCGCTCTGAACCCTACAATGTGCCCAAACAGCAGTTTACTTCCACATATATGGCATCTTCATACCCGGGAGACCCTTTTAACAATTTTTGGGGTGTGTGTCTCCAGTGGCATAAGCTGGGCATGACATATTTGTCACTGAAATGGCATATCTAGGGAAAAATATTAATTTTTAATTTGCACCATCCGCATTGCAATCATTTATGGAAAAGACCTGTGGAGTGAAAATGCTCACTACACCCCTTAATAAATGCCTTGAGGGGTGTAGTTTCCAAATGGGGTCATTTCTCAGGGGTTTCTTTTTATTATTCCACATCTGAGCCTCTGCAGTTGTGAACCAATACTTTGTAAATCGACAAATTAGGCCTCAATTTTACATGGTACACTTTCACTCCTGAGCCTGGTCGAATGTCAGGGCAAAAGATTAGGGCCCCATGTAGGGTGTTTCTAAAACCGGGAAACCCAGCATAATAATTAGAGAGCTGTCTTGTTATGGTGGCACAAGCCGGGCACCACATATTGTCCACATATCTGTGGAAAAAATCCCATTTTCACTCTGCAACATCGAGTTCACACTAATTTCTACAAAACACCTGCAGGGTTAACATGTTCACTACACCCCTAGGTAAATGCATTGAGGGGTGTAGTTTCCAAAATTGGGTCACTTCCGGGGGGTTTCCACTGTTTTGGGCCCATAGGCGCCCAGAAACCAATCCAGCAACATTTGCACTCCAAATGGCGCTCCTTCCCTTCTGAGCCCTGCCGTGTGCCCAAACAGCAGTTTATGACCACATATGGGGTATTGCCGTGCTCGGGAGAAATTTCTTTACAAATGTTGTGTTCTTTTTTTCCTTTATTTGTTGGGAAAATGAAAAATTTTGCGCTAAAGCTACGTCTTATTGAAGAAAAAGGATTGTTTTTATTTTCACTGCCCAATTCTAATAAATTCTATGAAACATCTGTGGGGTCAAAATGCTTACTACACCCCTAGATGAATTCCTCAAGAGGTGTAGTTTCTTTTGGGCGTTTTCATTGTTTTGTCCCCTCAGGAGCTTTGCAAATGTGACATGGCCTCTGCAAACCATTCCTGCTAAATGTGATCTCCAAAAGCCAAATAGCGCTCTCTCCCTTCTAAGCCCTGCCGTGTGTCTAAACAGCCACTTATTACCACATGTGCGGTATTGTTTTACTCGGGAGAAATTGCTTTACAAATTTTGCAGTGCTTTTTCTCCTTCAGTCCTTGTGGAAATGAGAAAAAATTAGCTAAACCTACATTTTCTTTGAAAAAATATAGATTTTTATTTTCAGGGCCTAGTTCCAATAATTTCAGCAAAGACCTGTGGGGTCCAAACGCTCATTATACCCCTAGATAATTTCCTCAATGGGTGTAGTCTCCAAAATGGGGTCACTTGTGGGGGGGGTTTCCACTGTTTTATCCCCTCAGGGGCTTTGTAATTGTGACATGGCCTCTGCAAACTATTCCTGCTAAATTTGAGCTCCAAAAGCCAAATGGCGTTCCATCCCTTCTAAGCCCTGCCGTGTCTCAATACAGCCAATTATTACCACATGTGGGGTATTGTTTTACTCGGGAGAAATTGCTTTACAAATTTTGCAGTGGTTTTTCTCCTTTAGTCCTTGTGGAAACCTACATTTTCTTTGAAAAAATTTAGATTTTAATTTTCACGGCCTAATTCCAATAATTTCTGTAAAAAACCTGTGCGGTCAAAATGCTCACTATACCCCTAGATAATTTCCTTGAGGTGTGTAGTTTCCCAAATGGGGTCACTTTTGAGGGATTTTCACTGTTTTGGCACCTCAAGAGCCCTTCAAACCTGACATGGTGCCTAAAATATATTCTAATAAAAGTAAGGCCCCAACATCCTCTAGGTGGTCCTTTGATTCTGAGGCCAGTGCTTCATTCCAGTAGCACGCTACGGCCACATGTGGGATATTTCCAAAAACTGCAGAACCTGGGCAATAAATATTGAGTTGCATTTCTCTGATAAAACCTTCTGTGTTATAAAAAAAATTGTATTAAAAATGTATTTTAAAAAATATGTAATTTGTAAATTTCACCTCTACTTTGCTTTAATTCCTGTGAAATGTCTAAAGGGTTAACCCCTTAGTGACCAGCCCATTTTAAGCCCTAATGACCACCTATTTTATTTGTTTTTCCATAGTCGCATTCAAAGAGCTATAACTTTTTTATTTTTTCGTCTACATAGCTGTATGAGGACTTGTTTTTTGCGGGATTAGTTGTACTTTTTAATAGCACCATTTTTGGGTACATATAATTTTTTTATTAACTTTTATTAACTTTTTTTGGGGGGTTTATAAAAAAAAACTGAAATTCCGCCATTGTTCTATGCGTTTTTAAATTGACGCCGTTCACTGTGCGACGTAAATAACATGTTACCTTTATTCTATGGGTCGGTACGATTACACCGATACCACATATGTAGAGGTTTCTTAAAGAGGCTCTGTCACCAGATTTTGCAACCCCTATCTGCTATTGCAGCAGATCGGCGCTGCAATGTAGATTACAGTAACGTTTTGTTTTTTTTTAAAAACGAGCATTTTTGGCCAAGTTATGACCATTTTCGTATTTATGCAAATGAGGCTTGCAAAAGTACAACTGGGCGTGTTGAAAAGTAAAAGTACAAC